>NC_056743.1:1309479514-1309604514 GCF_019279795.1 Protopterus annectens | reverse complement strand
GGACAGCCTGCTGTTGACCATTCAGGTAGGATTGAAACCATTGAAGGGCTCTAGTATCTAGACAGAATGTTTGCAGGGTGTGGATTAAAAGTTGGTGATCAACCATACTGAATGCCTTGGAAAGATCCAAGAAGAGGGCTGAGGATATATAATTATTGTTGCGATTATGGTTTATGGTGTTGGTAAAGGCTAAGAGGGCTGACATAGTGCTGTGATGAGGATGGAAGCCATGCTGAGTGTCTGCCATAAGGTGATTCTGGATTAGGTGATGCATGAGTTGTCTATGAATACATTTTTCCATAATCTTTGCAAGTGGAGAGAGCATAGCTATTGGCCTATAATTGGAGAATTCAGTAGAGCTGCCTCCTTTGTGAAGTGGGATTACATAGGATATTTTCCAGATGGTGGGAATTTTAGCTTCTACTATGGTTCGATTGATTAGTATTGAGACGGAGTAAGCAATAGCATCAGCTGATTTTTGTAGGTACTCGGCAGGGAGTTGATCAGCAGAAAGTGTAGTGGGTTTTAATTTTTTGATCAAGGTACAGATAAGTGAAGTGGTGACTGGTTGGAAGCTGAATGCGAGTAGGTTTCTAGGGGTGCTACTTTCAGGACCAGGGGAGCTAGGAGGTAGTTGGCTAACTAGGGCTTGAATTGTCTCAGTAAACAATCAGTTAAAACTGTCAGAAACATCATCAAGGGTTTTATCAATAGTAGCAGCAGGGATTGAGGTTGAAGTTTGTCCAGGATGTAGTACATTATTTAAACCTGCCCAAAACTTTTAACGATTATTTTTTTTACTTTCTGTAAATTACAGTAGTATTGTTTTTTTGTCTTGTAAAATTGATTTTTTGGTTTCATTCCTGGATTGCCTGTATTTAATGTGATCTTGAGGGTCTTTAGAAGAACGCCATAAAGCCCATGCTTTGTTTCTAGGGGTAATTTTGAGTTTAGACTCTTTAGAAAGCCATGGCGCAGTTTTTGCCTTGGTTCTCTTTGAACGAACAGATGCATGCAAATCAAGGATCTCAAGGAATTTGTTGTTAAAGTATGCTACTGCTTCCTCTAAGGGGAGGTGTTTTAGAATAGACCAATTACATGAGTTTAGTTCTTCTTGGAATTTGGCAGGGTCAAAGTTTTTATTGTTTCTAACCTTTCTGAGTAAGGGTTGTTGGGAATTAATGGTTTTGTGCTTAATTACATATGTGAGAAGGTGATCGCTTAGGCCATCAAGGAGGGTACCAGAGGTGTACAGTTGGGGGTGACTATTTATGAGATCCCAGTCAAGTATGCTTTCTTTTTGGTTGGGTTTACCTATCCTGGTAGGGGAGGATATAATTTGTGCAAATGCATGCAGGTTAATATGGGTGGTTGGGGATTCTGAGGAACAGGTGCCCCAGTCTATGTTAAAGTCTGCAAGTAGTAGGGTTTCTTGGGGGTAGTGACATGATAGCCAGTGCAGGATATCTTCAAGTGTAGATATATTGTTACCTGGGGGAATGTACATACAGATGATATTAATGCATTTATTTTTATTAAGTTTCAATTTGGTGGCAAGAATCTCTGAGTTATTAATCTGAGGTGGTTGTATTACATCTATGGTGACATTCAACTCAGATTTATAGAGTACAGCTACCCCACCCCCCTTCCTTGAAGCACGATCCAGCCTGTGTATGTTGTACCCAGGTGGTAACACTTCATTGTCTTTAGTGTTAGGTTTTAACCAGGTTTCAGATAAACAGAGAATCTCAGGGGAGTGGACATTCAGATGTGCATGCAATTCATGTACCTTGTTACTAATGCTTCTAATATTGAGATGACAGGCTAGGAGAGAGTTAGTTGGCCTATTAATTGTAGGTTTGTAGCTTAGATTGCTAGTAGAGGGGGTATGTGTATCTGAAGTGGGTGGGCCAGGGTTGGGGGGAATATCACCACCAAGTATTAAGTTGAGTCTATACTTGGTGATGAACTTCAGAAATTTGTTTATTAGTTTGTGGTAGTGTTTGGATCTAGAGCTAATGTGCCTGGGGTTGAGATGTTGACAGACTGAACAAGATGTTGGATAAGATCTGGTACTGTAAGTATGGTTGAAGGTGGAAGGATTTACAGCTCGGGTGATAGTATGGCCTTTTGGGACCTGAAATCCCGTGAGAAACTGGTTTTCATACAAGGTAAGAAGGTATGGTGCGAACAAGAGAGGTAGTAAAGAGGAGTATATCATTATCTGTGATTCAGCTAGTGAGTTAAGGAGCTGTTTTACCTGGTGATGCAACACCAGAAGATAGAGTGGTGAGGTAAAGGTACTAGAAGTGGGATGGGAGAATGCCAGATGAAAGCTAATAGGTGTTATTAAAATGTAGGTAGAAGAATGGGGGTGGGTGGAATTATCCGAGATGAAAGCAGATAGGATCTAGAAAGTGGGGGAGTGGCTATAGTACTCTAAATCTAGAGGTACTGGGGGCGGGAGGTAATTGGGGGCAGGGAGGGGAGCGAAGAGAGCCCAAGCATAGCGAGGGCGAACGAAGCGGGGCTATTGCAGCTTACAAGATTTCCTAAGGTGTCCTAAAGCTATAAGGTAAGTATTATAGCTCTTAATGTAAGAGTTAGTTTACTGAAGTTACAGGGGAAGGAGGCAAACACTCAAGTAGAAAAAGAGCCCTATGGCTGACCAGTATGGTGACCTCCTTAATTACACAGCACTGTAAGTGAAAGCTTAAGAAATGCTTTTTGTGTACAACCTACTCTGCTTAAATGCTGAGAGAAACTGATTGCAGTCCTGTAGACACCGTTTTGTATGGAACTGTAGAGTTCAATCTGCTTAAATGCTGAGAGAAACTGATTGCAGTCCTGTAGACACCGTTTTGTAGGGAACTGTAGAGTTCAATCTGCTTAAATGCTGAGAGAAACTGATTGCAGTCCTGTAGACACAGTTTTGTAGGGAACTGTAGAGTTCAATCTGCTTAAATGCTGAGAGAAACTGATTGCAGTCCTGTAGACACCGTTTTGTAGAGAAATGTAGAGTTCAATATGCTTAAATGCTGAGAGAAACTGATTGCAGTCCTGTAGACACCATTTTGTAGGGAACTGTAGAATTCAATCTGAGTCACACCAGGTCAGCCAAGGGGGGAAGAGAGAGGGAAATCCTAAGCATCTAGATTTGAAAATGTATACATATATATATATATATATATATATATATATATATATATATATATATATATATATATATATATATATATATATACATATACATATGCATATGCAAAATGCTGACATCCCTCATCAAATCCTCCAAAGCTAACTATGAAACCAGAATTGCAGCAGATATTAAAGACAACCACAAGGTCTTCTATAGTTATGTAAAGAATCTCCCCGGCAATACTCTGATTTGCTCTGAGCTACTGCACAATGGTACCACCTATACCGGGCCAACAGACATTGCCAATATACTGGCTGACAGATTCAGTGCCAACTTTACCCCACCCCGAAGGACCAATCACAATACTAGTAGATTGCCAGGCACCCAGTATTACTGCTGCACAGGTTAAAACAGCACTGTCCAAGGCCAAGAATACAGCAGCTATGGGACCTGACAATATCCCTGGCTGTGTTCTACATGAACTACAGAGTGAGCTGGCACCTCATCTGTTTACCCTGTTCAATCTCAGCCTCATGTCCCTACCGAATGGCACACTGCTACAGTCATCCCTCCCCACAAAGAAGGAGTGACTACAGACCCTGGGAACCATCTCCCCATTAGCCTGATGAGTCTGTTATGCAAAGCTATAGAACATATCATCATGGACCTAATAAACAGGGATATAGGAAATCCAGAGACTCTGGATCCCACACAGTTTGGTTTTGTGAAGGGTAGGTCATGCCTGCTCAACCTGGTTGACTTCTTTGAGTCAGTCACTAGAGCTGTGGATGAAGGCAAGGTGTTTCATACAGTCTACCTGGAACTGGCCAAGGCCTTTGATACCATTCCCCACTCAGGAATCATGGAAAAATTTACTAAGCTAGGCATTACCCCTATATCACTAGGTGGGTTGCAAACTGGCTCACAGATAGAACCCACAGTGTGAAAGTGGCTGACTCCAAGACAGACTGCTGACCAGTCACGAATGGAATCCCACAGGGTTTGGTCCTGGGTCCTTTCCTGTTTGGTATCTACGTCTTTGAAGTCCAGGGCAACACAAAGGGACTCTGGCTGACAAAGTTTGCAGACAAATGCAATTTGGGAGCTATTATTAACTCCACAAGTGATGTTGACATCCTACAGAAAGGCCTCACTAAGTCCAACGACTGGTGTCAGAACCATGGCCTTAAGCTCAATGACAAAAAATGTGTCATCATCCCCTTTGGGAGAAACCCAGTTCCCATGACTTACCACATTGATGGTAGTCCCCTTAACACAGAAGTCGTTGTAAGAGATCTGGGAACACAGGTTGACAGCAACCTCTCCTTTCACCACTACATTGCCACTGAGGTCAGAAAGTCCTTCTATGTGGCATATCTCTTTACTAAGGCTTTTGCATTCAGGAAGAAAGAGGTCATTGTTTCCCTCTACTCTACCCTCATTAGGCCAATCGTCGAGTACAATGCCCCATTTGGCATGTACCCCATTAGACACCTGCAACAACTAGAAAGACTGCAAATGTACCTCACAAAGAGGATCCTAGGCCTTAAACACTTGTTCTATATGGACAGACTCCAAAAATTCCAACTATTCTCTGTCTTATATTGCCTACTTAGAGGAAATCTCTGCTTGACTTACAAAGCCATGTCTGACCCAGCTCTGTTAGAAATACTACAGCTAGAGAAATCCCAATCTCTCCATACCACACACTCCATAGACCTCAACCTCATTGCCACAATCAACACAACATGCTGGAGGGACAGGTTCATAACCCAGAGTGTGCCCATACTATGGAATACACTTGCCATACATGTCAAGCAGAGCACCTTACTGGCCGTCTTCAAGAAAAATCTTGATGAGTGGATGGGAAATAGAAAATCTACCCTGGGGATCACTCCAGTGACTCTACTTGACAGAGGCACTGTGAGCTAAGGTTGAGTGGCATGATGCCAGGGTAATCCTATGGACTAGGCCTCTAAAGGCTCCAGGCCCATTAGCCTAATATATAGATATATATACATATGTAGATATATACATATATGTGCTCAGAACATATAGTGGAGTTGTATCTCAGAATCATACCTCTCAACCTCTTAGTGCAACAAATCTGTCCAAAGGCTGTCAGAATGGGGGGCAATGGGTCCAAACTAGGGACCTCTTTTAAATTTCGTCCGTAGAAAAATGTAGAAAGTTGCCAGAGTAACACAGTTTGTTTCAACATACATATTATGATGGCTGTGAGGTCTGAAAATGAAATGTATGTCCTTATTTACTGACAAAAATCCCCATAGCATCACAGTGATTTACCAGAGAAATGAGACTAATCTGTAAAACAGACCAGAAATATGAGCAATAAACTAAGACATCCTGAAACAATCCAGCCAGTTGAGAGGTATGCTCAGATCCACTTACTGCAATGAATCTGGACCAAGACTGACAAAGTGGTGGGTGGAAGGCATGAAAATGGGGACATATCTGAAATACTGGTGTACCTAAGCTGACACAGTTGCTGCAGTAACACTCTCCTGTCTGCTGTAACATATATTCACTGAAATAGCAAAAGTAATTGAAATAGCAAATCCACTATGGGGAATTACACATGTATTTGTAAATATTTCAGGCACTACAGGGATGTAACAGCACTGAAAAACAGACACCAGTGTGAAAGTGCATCCCCACAACCAATTTCACCACAGTCACAGTCACATACCGGTAAGTCAAGTGAACAGTAGTGTATATGGACCATGTGAACAAATGCATCATTGTTTGCCACTCATGCACTATCCCTACATATACTGGCCAAATTCACAGTGTAGTCTGAATCTTGACCATGGGACAGGACATGTCTCAGTCTGCCCCTACAAGCACATACAGCCAATAGACCAGCAGAAACTGGAGCAGCATGCACAGTCAGATAAAAAGGTAGCCATAACACTTACATCTACCCCCCCTCCACACACAGCCCAAATAACATGTACACATGACATGTCTACACAATCCTGAGAGTCTGTTAACAATGGGCAGGCAGACATAGACATCTGAAATGTACTGTTCACCTCAGAATGTACAGGTTCAGGACTCATATCTATGGCCTCTTCCCTGTAGCATGTTTGTGGGTCTATGACATCACTGGTATGGTAGCAGGAAAGAAGGCAAGAAATAATGATAGTAATTACTTCTAAGCCTCATAGATAGTGCATGATATCTGGACAATGCCTGACATCATTTGGGGAGAGAGGCACAAACACAGGTGTAGATTGTTTATATTGCTGTCATAAATTGAGACAGTTGCTGATGTAACAGGGTTTGTTGTAACATATCCTTTATGAGGAATATGAAGTCAGTAATACCACTGGATGTAAGTATTTACTAACTGCATTCCCCAGAGTCCCCAACTGATTTTCCAAGGACAACAACTGTCTAGGGAACAGACAAAACATAATAGGCAAACATGTGGCCAGTCTGTGGACATCATGACAGTGGAGAGGTATGTCAGAGACATATCACTGTCAGACATGAAGTCACTCAGTAAATGTATGTCCACACAAACCCTGTCAATCTATTAACCCACCATATGTATAACACCACTAATGACATAGAATCTGTTCACAGTTCTGGAGATATATCCCCCATGTTGGGCTGTCTTGAAATCTCTTGTCCTGTGAAGTATTCCCACCTACTGTCTGTGAATCTGTAGGCCACCACCTCTGTAATATCCCTCACACAGGTCTGTAATGCCCTCTCAAAGGCAACACATGGAGGTCTCCATAGTCCTGATACCTTTTCTGGCTGCATCCTACATGAACACAGGCATGGCTTTTCAGACCTGTTCAGCAGTGAAGTCTACCACAGCCTGAACACCAGTGTCATCCCATCTGCACAGAGGACAAACAGAGAAAGTAGATAGCAAACAGATTATGCATTACGATGAATGTTCTGAAAGCTAGAAGTCTGCAATTGAAATGTATGCCATTACTACATGACAGCAGTCGTCAATGACATGGCCAAAAAACACAGTACTCTACAGTTAATATAATAATATCATATTAATATTCAATAGGAGACACATCAAAACATACAACTCAAACCCCAAGAACAAGATAGTGTAGTACTCAGAGTCCCAGCTTTACATGCAGGGCTGCATAGTTCGAGTACCAAATCTGACATGGAAAAGCAGTGATAAAAGTACTAATTCAATAATACAATATGTGTTAATTTTTTTGGCAACCAGTGTACTGTAGCTGGTGTAACATGCAAGTGTGAGTGCATATAACATATGATACTACCCATGTATACACAAGTGTCCCATACAGTATAATCACACCCCTTGCTACTGTAATGACAGCACATAGAAGCATGTTCTATAAAGGAAATCAAATACACTTACTAAATGATGTCATTACTTTGCTATTTTATAAGACTGGAATGTGACCAATAGTTACCAGGGCTGAGCTATGCTTAGCAGGTTTAAGCATTGCTTAAACTTAAATGCTGTTAGCTCTGCTGAGTGGATTTGCACACTGGTAAGCGTTGATAAGTGAAGCCTGCGTGGGTTAAGCACCTATTGGTTTAACCGTGTGTTGGCACCGCTTACCGTTGTGCAAACCCACTTACAACTGCTTATAAGTGCCTTAATCACTCTGTTTCCATCAGCCTCTGTTCTGCCCAGCACCAAAATAAACAGCCCTTGCAGGACTTGAACCCAGGATCCTGTACACCATAGCAACAGCAATTTACCACTAAGCCATCAGAGGTACAGAAACAACTGCTGCTTTTTCAAACATACCATGCATTACAGCCACTTCACAATAGGGAAGAAACACTGTGCAATCAGGAGTGATTGGTATCTACAAATATATGTATGAAAAGAAACATATACATATAGAGAGAGATAGATATGTATCGTGATACACATCTATATATATATATATATATATATATATATATATATAAAACAATATGTAGATATATTACCAATAAATACAGAGGTGTGTGTGTGTGTGTGTGTGTATATATATATATATATATATATATATATATATATATATATATATATATATATATATTTATATGTGTCCACACACGCATATATATATATATATATATATATATATATATATATATATATATATATATATATATGTATATGTATAAAAGTACATATATATATATATATATATATATATATATATATATATATATATACATATGCATACATGTCTCAAAATGCCCATACAAACATATGCTGCTGATAGACCACCCATAACTGGGGCAGTATGCACATTTAGATAAAAAAGAGACCCATGCCACTGACACCTGCCTCCCCAGTCCAAATAATATGTAAACAGTACGCTGCTACAAAAACACGATGGGCCAGACATACAATGACATCTTAGTAAATAAACTAACATGACTGAAGATAGCAAAGAGAAAAACAACCAGACAGTAATTCACACAAGTTTATTACATTCTGATATCTTGGCCAAAGACTTCAAGGAGTAAAACATTACAAGAAATGCATGCCTTACATACAAGAAGCAATTAACACTTATAATTACATATTTAAATACACAACCTCCAATTACACTCCTCATTTAACCCCTTAAGGGATAAAGTATCAAATTTATAAATATAAATTGATTCTGTACATCACAATTGTTCTTTCATGGCTGTTTGATCAAACTGAGAAACAGACATTTTCAGAAACAGTACCTTGTAACCCACTACTGTCCCCATGGTGAGATTTATAAAAATGTACAGCTATAGAACTGTCTTATTTCTTATCAGTAATATCTCTCAGATGTTCTAACAGCCTAGTTTGAAAACACGTCTTACTCTCCCCCACATAAAATATGTTACAAGGGCATCTAAGAGCATTCTCTATACACTGACCTCTTGAATGTACAGAGTTCCACATGTTGTCCAGCCTTTGCCCTCAGCAGGAATGACAGTGCTAAATAATGATAGACCATACCTATCAACCTCTTGCATGACATCTGGACAAAGCCTCACATAATTGGGTGACATACGCCCAAATACCTGGCCATACTTGGAGTATTGCTGTTATACACTGAGAAAGTTGCTGGTGTTACAGGGTTTGTTGTAACATATCTTTTCTGAGGGATATGAAGGCAGAAACACAAATGGATGTTAGCATTTATTTATTTATTTGTTTTATTTATTTGCATTTGTTGACTGGGATAGTCTGCTGGGCCATGTCAGCCCATTTTCAGTGGAGGCCCAGGAAGAAAAGCTCCACAAGAAAATTATATTACGTTACATTACTTTCACATATAGGTAAGTTTACATTATATTAGATTACTATTAATAGACAATATTCAGTTTGAAGTATTAGGTAACATCAGTAGAATAGAAAATCATATTATTCACAATTAAACCAGACTGGCAAAGAAAATGCTCATTAGGTAGTCATGTATGTAGCGATTCTTTTGTAAAAGAAAGACAAAAAGGAGGGAATAAAAGGATAGAAAACAAAATTGAAGGAGGTGCTTTAGGTAACTGATTGCAATCACCAGAGCATGCTACTGATTTGCCAAGGAAAACACCTGTCTGGGGAACAGACCAAACATAATAGGCAAACCTCTGGCCATTATGTGAATAGTCCTACAGTTGAGAGCTATGCAGACACAGACCTTTGTCAGACTGAAACCCATGCAGAAGTAGCATGTTCTGACAAACCCTGTGAAACTAGCAGTATTCAAAGTATATAACAGCAATACTCGCATTCTGCCCCTAAGTCTTTAACCTTCTCAACCATTTAGTTGGCTTGTTTCCACAAGTTTTGTTGTAAGAGGTATTAGCTCACACACCTCTAGGATGTCTTCCTCACAGGGAAGGTAAAGGGCCAACACCCACATGAAATACTCAATTATGGGAATGTTTTGCCCTGACTTTGGCTATTGGAATAACTACACAGCTGCTCTGCATGCAGTTAGCAACTGGGGGACACCGATTGGTGCACAGGCCATCACATGGTCATGAGCATTACCTACAAAAGTTAAGCTGCCACCTATTCAAACCATCTTTGTCATAGACAGGAGTGCAACATAACAAAACTGACTGACTGCATGTGAAACAAGTATGCATGTAATTGAATGAAGTAGGTGGTCTGTAATAATGGAAAAGAGGAGTTTGAAAGAATATGTTTCAACAAGATTTGCTGTACTGATGTACTGCTGAACAGCACCGATGGCCACAGCATGTGGTTCTGTCTACAGTGACATAGATCACAGCTCAGGCCCCTGCCTCACCCCCAGGAAAGGACAGCTGACATTTGACAACTGCTGGAGTGTCTGTCAAACACCACTGACTGTGCCACTGCTAGGCTAGCTACTGGGATGTTGTACATATCCATATGTTACCTGTGAATATAAGTATGATACACATGTTTGTCTTGTAAATCTAAGAGACTTATACAGAGCATGTGCATAGTAAAGTACTGTTGCAGCAATGTGTGTTGAAATACATGTGATATAGTGAGCTCATACCATTCAACTGCACAGTGCCATAAGCACGTGTACCTGATATCTGTAGTCACTTACACATAGAGTTGTGTTATGTTAGGCAAACCATTAAGTCTGTTAACAATGACATCATAATATAATAGCCTAGTTATGAATGTGGGATATACTCCAGGTTAGCAGTGTGATAGCAAAGCCTGCTGTGCAATCATCTTTCTTATCTATGTATGCAAATAAGTTGTGCATGTTTTACTCATTTGTAATATCAATTTCAGTGCATACAACAGGCATACATGTTTACAGGTATTGGTTGTTGCTTTGCCATGACAATTATATGGGTACTACAATAGGCATGATTATCAAGTTGTAATCTGAGAATTGTGCAACTGTGTTATGGCCCTCTGTCCATGCCTACCACACATAGTTATATGAACACCTACATACAGTGGATATCAAGAGTGTACACACCTCTGATGAAATGCAAGGTTTGTGTACTATACAAAAAGGAGACCACAGAAAATCATTTCAAAATGTTTCCAACCTTGAATGTGACCCATAACCTGTACAAATCTTTTGAAAAACAAACACATTTGTTAGGGAAGAAAATATAAAACATAAAATCATACTATAAGCTGGTTGCATACATGTGCACACACATACACCACTACTTGGTTGATGTACCTCTTACAGCAATCACATCGTTCTCTTTTTGGGTACACACATGCCATCAATTAATGAGACTCTGATTAACCCCAAATAATGTTTAACTGTCCTAGTAGAATTTAGTTGACATTTACCCAGTTGCCTGCTATAGCCAAAGACATGTTTTGCAGAGAGCTTACAAAGCATCAAAGGGATTGCATTGTGGAAAGGTGTCAGTCAGGATATGAGTAGAAAGTGTCCACAACATTGGATATACCATGGAATACAGTGCAGACAGTCATCAGAGAGTGAAGATATGGGACAATAGTGACACTGCAAACACCTAGACGTCCATCCAAAATGGACGAAATGATAAGACTACAACTGGCCATTGAGGCTGCCAGGGGACCTATAGCAACACTGAAGGAGCTGCAGGAAAGCCTGCCAAGTACTGGGTGTGTACCATATGTGACAACAATCTTCTGTATTTCCCATATGTCTGCCCTATAGGGTAGGGTTTCTAGATAGAAGCCTTTTCTTACACAGAAAAACATCCAGGGCTAGACAAACATTGCCAAACAGTACATCAAGTCTCCCAAAAGCATGTTGGACAATGTGTCATGGTCTGATGACACCAAGGTTGAACCTTTGGCCAACAATTCCAAGAAGTATGTTTGGCCAAAAATAACACTTTGCATTACCAAAAGAACACCATTCCTCCAGTGAAGTATGGCGGTGGCAGTATCATGCTGTGGGGTTTCTTTTCATAAGCTGGAACTGGGCCTCTAGTCAAGGTGGGGGGAATTATGAACAGTTCCAAATACCAATCATTTTGTCCTCAAACCTTCAGTCATCTGCTAGAAAGCTGTAGATGAAGAGGGATTTTACCTGTCAACATGACAGTGACACCAAGCATACAGCCAAATTGGCAAAGGAATGGCTTCACCAGATAAAAATTACAGTTTGGGAATGTGCCAGCCAGTGGCCAGAACTACAGCCAATAGAACTCTGAATAGGGCTGTGCACAAGAGATGCCCTCAGAAATTGACATATTTGTAGTGCTGTTTCAAAGAAGACTGGCCAGCTATTACCAAGTAAAGATGTGCCATGATAACAGACTCTGACCTAAGACGACTGAATGTTGTCAATATCTCAACTGGTGCTTCCACAAAGTATCTGTTTAAGGGTGTTCACTCATGCAACCAGCTTATTGTACTGATTTTAATTTGCATACATTTTCCCATGACAGATTGTTATGTTTTAAATGGAATTGTACAGGCCATAGGTCACATTAAAGGTGGGAATTGTGTTGAAATGAGTTATTGTGGTGTCATGTTACAACAGCACAAAGACCAGGCATTGAAATAGGGGTGTGCACACTTATATATCCACTGTAACTGTATTGACTCAGCAGTACCTGACCTGTAAAACTCACCTCCACCAAGGTAGAGTAATCCCCCTTGGTGGACAGCAGCAATATACAAACCACATGATAGGTTGCTATATTGGCTGTACAGGGCCACATAGATGCAGGCAACAATTTGAACACATATGCACCTCTGTCTGAACAAGCATTTAAGGTCACAGGTGACTCCCTGTAAGGCTAACTATGACTACAAATCAGACATATCCACACTGCCAAAGCAAGTCCCAAGGGTGTCTCCACATATGTTGTTAGTCTCAGAGGCAACAACACAATTCACCCTGTACTGGTGTTACATCACACCTCATACACACATGCCATGGCTATAGGCAACCTGCAGCAGACAGTTTAGGTGTGAACATCACCCCCCTGTCCCCCCCATCCATATAGGGAAATATGCACATCAACCTCAACCCTCCCCTCATCAATGGTGAGCAGGAACATATTGCCTACTGAAAGACAACAACAGCAAGTCTCCATGGGACCTGATAACATCCCTGTCTACATCTTACATGCACTCAGGCATGTGCTCATAGTTCCATCACACTCTGTAGTCAAACACAGCCTCGGCAAATTCCATACCATATCCACATGGAAGGTGGCTACTGTCATCCCTCTACACAGAAATGATTAGGGAATAGAGGCTTATGGAATTAACTGTCCATAACTGAAGGGAATATGACACATCAGGGCCAGGAGTGCAATGGCAGCTAATATTGTGCTGATAGATTACAGGGATATGGTGTAGTTGTGAGTGTTGGCAAAAAATATCCACTTTTGATGTGCAATTTCTGTCCTTACTGTTGACAACTGTATGAGGTGCTATGGTATGTTTCACTGTTTATGTCGTCCAGGTGGGATGCAGCACCCAAGAAACTCACCCTCCTCAGTGGCTGAAGCAGCTAAAATTGTGGAATGCATAGTCCATAATAATGCTGTTATGTTTGGTTGTGGACAGGAACATTTGCGGGAGTGGACAGCCCTGCGGAATGACCTAGTCCACAGGGTAAATGATATCAGCCTGCACACAAGAACCTGTGAGCAGGTCCGGCATCATGCAACTGACTTCATACATAATGTCTGGCGAAGGTGGGGGCCCATCCACAGGTGGGGGCCCATTCATGCAGGCCCCACTGACATCCACCGAGTTGCTCCTCTCCAACCTTGGGGCACCCACGACAAGCAGACAACATCACGCCGAATCCAGCATTGTGGATGTGGGTGTCATAGTGCACATTAATAGAGTACTGTAGCATACATCATTGTATCTGTAGAGTATCTACATGCAAATGTCAGATAAGATAGTAGTTGTGGACAGGGTTTGGTAATGCACATAAGTGCACATCTGTGGTTATGGGCAGCATATTTCATAGTACTGGAGGATGTATCTGTACAGTATCTACATGCATATGTCAGGTTTGTTAATGCACATAAGTGCACATCTATGGTGCTGGCAGCATATTTCGTAGTATTGGGGGTTGTACTGTTAATGTGCAGAAATGCTGCTTCCCCCGTATCAAGTTCACATGTGAGTCTGCTGACAGTACCTCTCTCCCATACCTATTTAGCTTTCTCTGGCCTACAAGTGGGAGAGCAACCTGTAGCTGCTGAGTATGTAATTGTTTTGTTGTGCATTGCCAATACAAACCTAGCCATACTGCTTGATGTCCATCTTCACTTGTGGTGGTGTTAGCTGTAGTACATCACAGTGGTCACAACGGTGGCCTATCTGAAGGGTAATGTAACATTCCTGCAGCATACCTCATAACCTGTCAGTGCAATACATCTAGACAGAGACCAACAAACTGGGTGGACAAATGGGCTACGATAGGGATATGTATGATACATTAATCCTATACAGTGGATACCACAGTTTACACACCCTTGTCAAGATGCAAAGTGTTTCTGATATATACAATGAGAGACTTCAGTATTACATTCCACACCTTTTCCAACCTGTAATGTGACCATAACATGAACAATTAACTTGTAAAACTGAACAATATGTTGGGCCCCCAAATATGAGGTATACAAACCTTACAATATGCTGGATGCATATGTGTGCACACCCTCCAAATAACACATTGTAGGTGCAACTTGTGATGTACTGACAGCATTCACTCTGCTTGGGTACACACCTGCCATCAAGTACAGGGACTCAATGTACCAATGAATAACGGTCCACTGCCGGAGTGGTGTATTCATGACATTTGCTAAGTTGCCTGTACCAGAAGCAGCCATGGCTTGTACAAATCCTACAAAACATCACAGGGATCTCACATTTGAATGGTATCAGTCAGGAGTAGGATACAACAACATTAACACAGCATTGCATATACCATGGAACACAGTGGAGACAGTCATCAAAAGGTAGATTAAATATGGGACAATGGTGCTGTTGAAAACAACCAGATGTCCTTCCAAAACAGACGAAAGGACAAGTTGAAAACTGGTCAGGGAGGCTGCCAGGAGACATGCAGCAACATTGAGGGACTTGCAGGACTCTCTGGTAAGTACTGGCTGTGTAGTACTTGTGGCAACACTCGCCTGGATTCTGCATAAGTCTGGCCTATGGGATAGGGTCAGTAGATAGAAGCATTTACCCATACCAAACACCATGCAGGGATGTGTACATATAGCAAAACATAACATCAAGTCTCCCAAAGGCATGTGTTGAAATGTGTAATGGTGTAATGAGACCAAGGTTCAAACTTGCAGCCACTATCCCTAAAGCTACATATGGTGCACAAGCAACACCTCACTTCATCTGAAGACTACCATCCACATGTTGAAGCTCACTGGTAACAGTCTACTGCTTTGGGGTTGCTGTTCTTTACCTGGAACTAGGCCTGTAGGCATGGTAGAGGGAATTATGAACAGTTAAAATAACACTCACATGTAGGGCAAAGCCTTCAAGCATCTGCAAGATGGCTGAGGATGGAGAGGGGTTTCAGCTTCCGATACGACAATGACCTGAAGCATACATCCAAAGCTACCTAAGAATGGCTCCACCTGAATACAATCAAGGGTATGCATTAGGCCAGACAAAGACCAGACTTAACACCAATATTAAACCCCCAGTGTGACCTACAATGTCTGTGCACATGAGCTGCCCATACCAGCTAACAGAGTTGGGGGACCTTTGCAGGGAAGACTGTCCAAATAAAGACAAGTCAAGATGTGCCATGCTTATACTTCCCTTCCCAGGAAGAGTGACTGCTGTAGTTCACTTAACAGGTGTTTCTAAAAAGCATTGGTTTAAGGGTACCCCCACCTATGCAACCACTGCATCGTATGCATCTCACTCAGTATATTTCACAAACACATTTGTTTGTTTCTCAATTGGATTGCACAGGTCATATGTTACATTAAAGGTGGGTAATGCTTTTGAATGCAGTATTGTGGTCTCATTTTATATGATACAAGAGCCTGCCTTGTTAACAGGAGTGTGTACAATTATCATATCCATGTTCAGCTTAGATGGTTGCTGGTGTAACATGATTTGTTTGAATATATATTCACTGCTGGTGATGAGGTCTGCAAATCAAATATATGTCATTAATTAGTGACATTATTCCTCATATGATCCCAGTTATGTGTCAGGCAAATACATAGGGGTTTTGAGGAACAGAGCAAACATATGTGCCAGAAATCTGCACATACTTCAATGATTTGTACAGTTGTGAGGTATGGTCTACATTAGTTGCCACTGTTCTATACAGGTGAACAGCAATAATGTGTACATGGGTGCAGTGTGTGCTAGGGGAATGGACGTCACCTACTAACAGTACTCATGCATCCCAGAGATGTATATTGTTAGTAACAAGAATTGAGAATGGCTGTCATGCATGATTCTGAGGGTTGTGTGTCATGCATGTCACCTTTTGGTAATGTGAGGTCTGTGTAATAGCTTTGTGCCACCTCACCTGCAATTGTCTATGTGCATGTCTGTGTGTATGTCAGCCAGCCATAATGTACAGGTATTAATTTATATTTATTGTCTTCTACTCAGAAGTGGTAATGGGGGTCAGGTCCCTTTCGCTTGGGAACTGATGCCAGTGTCTCCAGAGACTCTGACATTGATTATAGCCATAGTGAGGCACAGGTGGGGCTGCCAGGGGCTGAATCTTTGCCATTGGTTGGCATCCCACTATTGTCCACCCCATCCCCACACACAGTCACAATGCCCGGACATATCCCATCACCAGTGGCCATAGATAATGGACAGTTGGTGGGTAGTGACATGGGACAGGCAAGTGTGGTGACTATGGCAAGTGTGTCTGTAGACACCAGCCATAGCCAGATAACAGGTGGGGTCCCACACAGGTGGATGGGAAGGGGTGCTCGAAGGGGGACTGCTGCCCACCATGCCCCTGTCACAAATGCAACAGCAAGTGTCACCAGATGCATGTTTTTGACCATCATGGAGGCACAGGCATATAGTGAACGGAACACAAGACAGCTTCTCAGGGCCATGAATGTCACTCTTCACACTATGCGTGACAACCTCCATGATCGTGCTGATGCCCACCATTATTATGCTGAGGTCATGGATAGATGATTGGGTGAGATGGTGGGAATCCTTGACCATGGAATGTCAATCCTTGAATGTGGAATGTCTGTGATAGAGCATGTGGTGGGAGTTGTCCCTCAGCCATGTGGACGTAGGACAGCAGGACAAACAGCTGAGGTTCCACATGGGCATGCAACTTCTTGCTCCTGTAGTGGCAGTACCAGCAGCATGACTGCAGGGGGGGTCACTGTCCATGCCACAATGCATTCGTGGTCCAGGCCGTTCCCAACAGAGACGCGGATTCAGCAGACATTAGTCACCATCGGGGAGTAGTACTGCATATGGCCTTGTGCATGGTCATGCCAGTGGGTCCCCTGGTAGGCCCAGTTCCATGTCCATAGCCAGAGACAGTGAACTGCACACCCTACCATGTATGATCCACAGCTGTTCAACTTACCCCTGTGTAGGGCAGCCACATGGTGTGACTGTGTGCATCCATATACACACACATATCACCATCACAGCCAGGTCATCTCCAGACATACACAAACCATCTCTGCATGGCCCATTTAATGAACAACCCCCAGACACACACACATGATGTCAACCAAATGGCCCAGGCTAGGCCTCTGGCAAACCCACACCACACTCATTGCATATGATACCTGTGCCACACCCCTGTTATCCATACCATCGATGCAGAGACATGCTAATATGAGTCTGATGCACATGGTGAATTTAGTACAGTTTAGCAATGTTATGCTGTATAAAGTGTTGTCAGCCAGCATGGTTAATGGTTACATGAAAGAGTGTGTAGCTGTCCAGCCATAATGCATTATTGTTGTTATTAACACTGACAGAATGTGGTCTCCATAATGTATTCTGTTTGTCTTCTAGGTGTCTATGTGTCAGCAGGATGTGGCAGTGTGGTAACACATGGAGTGTATCATATCCAGGGTACACCTGTACACAATTAACAGGTCTGTATAACAGTTTTTGCATGTGCCATGTAGCTTATAGGGCTGATGGGTATATACAGGTAAGTGTATGGTGGCTGACATCAGGAGCTCTTGTACAGTGAACAATGGTAAGTGTAGTGGGTGGAACACACCTCAGCTCTGTAAATCCCACACACCCATAGGGTATTGTATTGACCCAACACACAGAGAATACTGCACACACACACACACACACACACACACACACACACACACACACACACACACACACACACACACACACACACACACACACACACACACACACACACACAATCACAATTGCCAGTGTTGGATTTGAAATACCTACTCATCTAGTTAGTGGTAGTACAGTATTATGCAGTTCTCATAGGTGGCACATAGCTCATAGTTTGTTGAGTTTCCAAAGTACATGTATAGTGAGTAACATCATGTGCCCTTGTAAGGTATAGCAATAAGTGGTGTAGTGGGAGTGACAAGTCTCATACTAATGTCATACACAAGTATACACACTCCCAAACACTGCTATACAGACCAAGCACACACATGTGTGCCAGTACTGTTATTAAGAGCCCTGCCTCTCTAGTTGCACATTCCATACTGTTACATAGCTGTTACACAACGTTAAGCAGAGAGCGCGTCTGAGTAGACAATATGCGACAGAGTATAGGTGGAGTTTTTTTTAGACGGTCAGCATAGGGCATCTGCTCTAGGCCTGTCAAGCATCTGTTTCTGTAAGGCTCTTTTGTAGAATATCCACACACACACACACACACACCAAGTCCACCACCAAAAAACCAAACAACAACACCACACACACCGGACTGAATTTGGGGGGTACACTTGGTTTACTTGTTTTGGGTGAAATTTTTGGTTTTAAAATGGTTTTTTGGCCCGGATTTGTCAAAGCCAAACCCGGACCCCTTGGTGTGGGAATTCCCCGCCAGGGTTGGCTTTATTCCAAAAAAGTTAAAATTGGCAAAGACCTTCAAACCCCAAACTGTGTGGCCCTTTAATTGCCAAAGGTCTTTGTTTAAAAGTTCCCAAAACAGGGTTTCCAAAAGGGCCCTTCAACAGGGCCCAAAATGTGGGGCGGTTAATTCCCCAAACCCGGTTTTGGGGTGGGGTAACCGTTCCATGGCCTTGGGGAGATTCCCCGGGTTGCCCGAATTTTTATTTATTCCCCCAACCGGGTGTCTTGTATGGGGTCTGTATTCCCAAATTTGGGATGAACCTGGGGGGGGCATTATTACTGGGAATTTGGGTCCTTTTTTGGGATTAGTGGAAAACCTAGTCAACCGCCCCCCTTGGGGCCCCGACTTTAAATTTGGAAAAAGGCATTTTACCCTTCCTTATTCTGGAAGGCAACCTTTTGGGAGGGGAATTTTGGAAACCCCCAAAAATTCTAAAATTACTTGGGCCCTTTTGGGCACAAAAATTTACAGTGGCAAAATGCAATGGGGAGCCAATTGGGGTCCCCGGGGCCCGGCTTTTGTCCTTCCAGAAATTTTTCTAAACCCGAAACCCCTTTCCAATTTAAGGATAATTGGGGGTTTTCTACATGTGAATGGGAAATCCCAACAAGAAAGGGGCCCTGGGGGCCCAATGGGTGTTTTGGAAAAAATTCCAGAAATTAACCCACAAAAGGAACTCCTTTTGGTAAAAACCCAAATTCCCAGAAGGGGGCCCCAAGTTTGGGGGCTAACATTTTACATTATGGGGAAACCCACGAAAGGCCTTAACCAATGTGGTTGGGGAAACCATTTGGGCCCAAAGCTTTCACCAAAAAAAATGATCATATCCTGGTTTTTTAAACCCCTCAGGTTTTCCCAGAAGTACCCAAAAGAATGGGGGGCCCCTGGAAAACGAAGCATCCAAAAAGGGGCCCAGGATTGACCTTCCACCGGCCCCGGGTCCAAACCATTTTTGTGGCAATTACCATTGAGGGTTTTGCTTGGGTTTCAAAAAATGTCTTAACCCCCCTGTTTTCCTATTAAAAAACCCCCTCATCAATAACTACCCATTTTAACAATTGCCCCAACAGCTTGGGGCAGGCCCCAGAAGCACCTCCCAAAATTCCTAAGGCATTTCAACATGTCCTGAAAAGAAGGGAAAGACCCCAGGATTCCCCGTGGTCATTATCACCTGGGAAGGGTAATTTTATGTGGCTTAAAATTTGCCCGACCCAGCCCTTTTTAAGGGCCTTACATTTTTAAAAAATCCAAAAAACTTTGCCCTCAAACAACCCATTTCCACCACAACCTTTGGTGGGAAGGCCCTACCAAAGGATTTTTACCCTGTGGTTTCATTTCCCCTAAAGCCCCAGAGCTTAGGGGGACCCTTTTAGGAAAACTTTAGGGGTGGAAAAAGGGAAAAGAAGTTCACCCGGGGGTACCAAAAGGGGTTTAAATTGAAACACACCAAAGTTTTAAATTTGCCAGGGCTAATTTGGGGGCTTATAACTAGGGATTTGTACAATGAACCTTAAATTCATACAAAAAAAGAGTTAATGGGGTTAAATTATAAAACTTTTAAAATAATTTCACAACTTTCCAAATGGGAAAGGGGAATATTAAATTGGGGTTTTGGACCCCAAAATTTCGTTAAACCCCAAACCACAAAAAAACCAAATTTTTGGGCAAAAAAATTTGCCAAAAAAAACTTTTAAGGAAAATTAGGAAAACCCCCCTTTTTTTCTAATTTTATTTTGTAAAAAAATTTTGTAACCATAAAAGGTTTGGGATGTGCCCGAAAGGGAAAAAATTTTTTGGGGCCTTTTAAAAAAAGGCACCACATTGCAGTGGTCAGGAAGTCCA
This sequence comes from Protopterus annectens, assembly GCF_019279795.1. Classification (NCBI taxonomy): domain Eukaryota; kingdom Metazoa; phylum Chordata; order Ceratodontiformes; family Protopteridae; genus Protopterus; species Protopterus annectens. The sequence goes on along the minus strand of NC_056743.1, from coordinate 1,309,583,523 downwards.
ACAGCTGTTTCCTCATTAGACCCCCTCATCAGGTATTCTGGCCCATTTGCCATGTACCTCAATAGATACCTGCAACAGCTGGACAGGCCACAGAAGCACCTCACAAAGAGGTTCCTAGGCATTAAACACATGTCCCACACAGATAGACTCAGAAGACTCCAGCTATTCTCTGTGTCATATCACCTAGTTAGAGGCTATCTATCTTGACTTACAAAGCCATGTCTGACCCAGCTGTTTTAGACCTGCTACATATAAAGACATCCCAATCCCTCCACACTGCACACTCCAGAGACTTCTACCTCATTACCACAATCACCACAACATGCTGGTGGGGCAGGTCTCTCACCAAGAGACTGCACATGCCCCTGGAATACACTTCCCATACATGTCATGCAGAGCACCTAGCTGACTCTGTCTCAGAGAAATCTTGATGAGTGGATGGGTAGTAGATTGTTCACCCCCAGGATCACTGCAGTGGCTCTACTTGATACAGGCACTGGGAAGTAACATCGGGTGCCAAAATGGCAGGGTCCTTCTATAGGCTAGGCTTATAAGGGCTCCAGGGCCATTAGCCTGCTACACACTTATGAACCTATAAGGGGAATTACATCAGCAGGACTGATAAAGTAGGGCAGTGGGTGTTAAAGTTATCAAAATACTTTGTCCTGCAAACAGGCACACTTATACACACACACATACTTGCCAGATGTGAGAGTAGAACCCCTACCTAACTAGGTATTTGTACCATAGTGTTACGCAGTTATCGCATATGCCACAGAACTTATGGGGATGAGGCCTGGCAAAAGGGACTTCTAAGGTGAGTGATATCTGCAGGACTGCTAAAGTGGGAAAGATGAAGTACACTGGGTTGGAATGGACCAAAAAGCTTTAACTTGTAAACACACACACACAGTTTGAAATTTCCCAGGACTGAGATTAAAAGTCCTACCTAACTAGTTATTTGTACTATAGTGTTATGCAGTTATTGCATACACCACAGAGCTTATGGGGCTGAGACCTGATGAAAGGGACTTCTAAGGTGAGTGATAGCTGCACAACTGCTAAAGTGGGAAAGGGGAAGTATATTGGGTTGGAGTGGACCCAAAAGCTTTAACTTGTAAACACACATGCACACAGTTTGGCATTTGCCATAACTGAGATTAGAACTCCTATCTAATTATTTGTACTATAGTGGTACATAGGTATTGCATGTGCCGCAGAACTTATGTGGCTGAGGCCTGATGAAAGGGACTTCTAAGGTGACTGACATCTGCAGGACTGCTAAAGTAGGGAAAGGGGAAGTGTACTGGGTTTTAATGGACCCAAAAGCTTTAACTTGTAAACACACACACACACCCCTACTGTGACATTTTCCATGACTGAGATTAGAACTCCTACCTAACTAGTTATTTGTACTGTAGCAGTACACAGTTATCACATGCACCACAGAGCTTATAGGGCTAAGGCCTGACAAAAGGTACTTCTATGATGACAGACATCTTCAGGACTGCTAATGTAGGGCAATGGGAAGTGCACTTGGTGGGGAAGGCCTGTTCATTCCTAGATCTTACTGACATTTCTCTAAGTGTATGAGCATGCCCAGTGTGACCTTCTATAGTACATATGGGACTCCATTCCAGGGATTGTTGTACTCCAGTCTGATTTGTTTTGTGTTACAGCCATACCTCTCAACCTGTTGGTGCAGGATATCTGGAGACAGTCTATCAAAATGGGGGGGCAATGGCCATTCGATGATTGTGACTCTCTTAGTAATGTATGGGTTGCTAGGTTTACAGGGCTTGTTTTAGCAGACATCTGACATATATGCTGTTTGACACTGTCAAGTATTGTTTCAGTACCTTGTGACATACCTCCTCAGATCATCACAGTGATTTACCAGAGGAAAACAGTTTGGATGATACACACACCAAAATTATGGGCCAAATGTTATGCATTCTTGCACAATCCAGCCTGTTGAGAGGTCTGCCTACAAGCAATTGACTGCTGGAGCTGTGGAAACAGTCTAGCACTTTGGTGATATATTACAATGGTGGAATCACTGTGCATTTCTGTTCTCACCAGATCTGATTTCTAGGCCACACTTGGGTAGTATAAGTCAGACAAGATCAGGGTGACAGGTAGACTCCAGAAAGATTTGCAGGGGATAAGATATGGGGGGGGTGTGTCCTAAGTCAGATATGTTTGCTTATAGCTACCAGTGCTTTGCATAGGAGTCTGCTTAAAGGCTGACTGAATTTGGAGGGTCTTTTGTGTGTCAGAATGTTTGACCAGCCTGGAGGTATGTGTTTGTCTGACATATATGTATGGCCCACGTCATTTTGTTTGGCTGGCCACATTTAGGGGTCATGATGTTGTATAGTATGAGTGATCAGGGAAGGGTGTATTAATAGCAAAACAAACAAACAGCACCCACTCCTGCTAAAGGTAGCTCACAAGCAAATCAGTCCAAATAAGAAAAACAAAATGTGAGCAAATCAACAGAGCTGAAAGAAGGCCAATAAATGTCCTTTGTAGATTCTTTATTAAAAAGAAAGGATAATCTTTGAGGCTTTCAAACCTCAATACGATGACAAGGGTATGACTGAATCCATCAATAATTTCTTACATTACCTCTCGGATAGAGAGTACTCGGATAAGATTACTGCCAATGTTTGTAAAGGGGTACAAGCACAGAGGAATAATAAAGGAGCCCCCTATTTTTCCAGTAAACACAGGAACTACAATAGTAGATACCATAATAATAATTTGAGTCATGGACGTCCTAAGATGCTTTTTACATATTCCAGCAATGCTTTTGAATTTTGTGATATTTTCAAAAGGAATTGGCCCATTTTATCAAGTGATGAAGTTATAAGCAAAGTAGTTGGCTGTCGTCCTAGTTTTATTTTCAGGAATAATAAACGTTTGAAAAGAATGTTATGCTATGGCCCTAGAGCTGCAGTGACTGATTCTCCACATGGCTTTGGAACTTTTTCCTGTGACAAATGTAAAGCCTGTACCTTTATAGTCAGACAGCAAGTATTTATTTATCCCAAAACAAGGAGAGAATTTATTCCAAGATTTTTTGCCACGTGCAACAGTAATTGTCTGGTTTACTTAGCAACCTGCATGCAGTGTCTTAGTTTTTATGTAGGTAAGACTATGCACAGGTTTAAAGAAAGGATTTTGGAGCATGTTGGCAATAGCAGGAATAATGTCACTACTAATGCTTTAGCAGCACACACAGTTAAAACAAGACACAATATTTTTTGCTTTAGAGTCCTACAGCTAGTTAACCCTGGTATGAGGAGGGGTGATGTGAATAATTTTCTGGAGAATTTAGAAGCTAAGTGGATAATAGCACTGCAAGCTCACAAAGAGCCAGGGCTTAATGCTAATATTCCTTTAAAGCCAGCATTATTTAAGAGGAAGTGATTTTGATTTGGTGTTTTTAGTGCCATGTGACTTAACTTTTTGTATAAATCATTGATTTTAAGTTGTTTTTATGTGGATCTGAAGAAACGGTAATTCCGTGAAAACGCTTATCCTTTCTTTTTAATAAAGAATCTACAAAGGACGTTTCTTGGCCTTCATTCAGCTCTGTTGGTTTGCTCACATTTTGTTTTTCTTATTAAGGGTATGTTACTCCTCATGGCTGTGGGCCAGGGTTCTATGGGTGCAGACATGTCATCATCTTCCAGGGTTAGGACTGCCTGCAATGAGTGCATTTCCATGTTTAGACTCCTAGCCCTGCCTGTCGACTGTACAGAGTATCACAGAATGTCCACATTCATGACTCATATATCTTGTTGGTTGTGCAAATGAGTGTGGTTTTCAAGGAAAAGTGTTTTGCAAGTCACTCAGGGTTGAAGTCAGATATTACTGACATTTGACATTGCAGTTTCTGACTTCGTACCCATCAGACATTCCATGCTACTGCAATCATTCCTTCAACTTTATTACATTATTAGAGCAGTATTTCAAAGGTGTCCTTCTCTTTGGACATTTTCCACCCCATTATACATGGCTTTGGCAAGATTTCTGGCTCTCTGACCACTGGCAGGTTTTCTCCTAGCAGTTAGCAGCATGGCCTTTCTTTGCCTTTTTTAGACAGTGTTATATTGCTGTTATGGACCCCATAACACTCCCTAACAGGGCATTGTGAGTAAGGCATAGGCAGTTGCCAGAGGCCTGTAGGCCAGGTGTGACAGATGCAGGCCATCTCTAGCAAGGCAGTGCATGCTGATGATCATATGTTCCCAGGCTGCCAGCAGTGGATAACCTTGGGATGGGACCAGTAAGTTGACTGTGGGTGTTACTGACAATTGCTTTCTGTTTGTGTTGAGCCATCACTGCAGTTGATGGTTGGATGCTGCTTAAGGCTAGGGACATGTTACTGCATTTCTATGGGACTATGGGAGAGGTGACACATTTGAAGAGATTGTGCTGATATTTGCTTAACATTTTGGTCCCACTTAGCATAGTGGTGTGCTCTATCTTTCAGACTACAAGCATAACAGTGTCGACCACAGATCAGATTGTTCTGGCATAGACATCTGTAGTTTCAGACTTCTTACCTTTCAAAGCTACATTGCCATTGCCAGACCTGCTGTGATATCACTGTGTAAAAGTCTGTGGGTGTGAATTTCATGGATGTCGCCATGTGTGGGCCTTTGCCAGGCATTTCTGTATGGTTTTCTACAGCTGATCTGTTGGGTGAGGCTGGGGTTGGGTATTTCTGGGTAGTTCTTTGACATATACTGCAGTGATATTTGTCAACTAGGGTGGTACTGCATGGTGTGGGTAGGCCAGTACTGGGAATATACTTTCTGCTGTCCCACAGAGCTGTCAGCTGTCTGCTGCTATCTCAGTAAGCCACCTCATTCCCTTGCATGCTTGAATCAATACCATAGATATGCTATCAGAACATTCCACTCCATTCATTAATTTTGTTAAGGAGATGATCTTACTTTGTGCCTGAGGCTGTTATGAGGATGGTGCTTGAGGGTTGACTATGTTGGATGCACATGGTACACTGCCTATACATGGTAGGGTATAGGTGGTGTACTGTTTGGCATTCATTTTATTGTGTGTGCGAGTCAGAGAGAGAGATCAGTCCCTTGAGTCCTACAGTGTCAGTGCATATGCTATGCATTGCCTCTTTGCTAAGGACTAAGGGAATGCCTCCATCTTCCTACAGGGGCAGGCTCAGGATGTTCCTCCTCTGAATACCTCTGTGCCTGTGGAGACCTTGGCAATAGTGGAGGGCTGTGTGGCCCTTCCCTGTTTTGTTCCTTTTGCAGCTGTTTCCACAGGATCATATTGTGTAGCATGATGCATACTATGAATATGTGTGCATATGTGGCTGGAGACTACTGCAAGGCTCCACCGGATAAGTCAAGGTAGCGGAACCGTGACTTCAGCATCCAAACCACATGCTCTATAAATGATCCTGGTTTGTGCGTGTGCCTCATTACAGTGTTCTTGTGTGGGTGTGTGCATTTCTGATGGTTGTCATCATCCATGGCTGTAATGCATAGCCAGCATCCCCCACCAGATGGCCATATGGAATGTCCTCACTGGTAAATGCCCGGTGCAGCTGTGATGAATGCAAGATGTGGGAGTCGTGATAGCTTCCAGGGCTACCAGCACACACATTCATGATAATGCCCTGGGCATCACACATGACCTGGCAGTTGATGGAGTGGAACCCCTTGCGGTTTAGGTAGACCCTACCCTGGTCACTGGGTGGGGCTTTGATGTGGATGTGCGTGCAGTCTACGGCACCCAGTACCTCCGGGTATTCTGCTACACGGTGGAAGAGATGCATATTGCTGGTCCTCTCCTCACAGGTGCTGGGGAAGTAAATGTGCTCAGCGGTATGTGTTCCCATGGCATCCAGGAACTGGTGGATTATCCTGGACGCAGATGCCTGTGAGACCCCCATGATATCCCCAGTTGGTCTTTGGAAAGTACCTGTAGCTAGTATTCTTAAGGCTACACATATCTTGATATCCACTGGGATGGGTTCCTCTCTGTTGGTTCTGGCTCTGAGATGAGGCTGGCACAGCTCAACAAGTTGCTGCAGTATGCCCCTGCCCACCCTGCAGCGCTGTACTATCTCCAGATCATGTAGCCCCTGGTAGGTTACCCTGGGTCTGAACACTCTTCTCCTCCTCTTCAGTCTGAGTTGGTTGTCAGCATTTTCCTCTTCACCACCCTCAGTCTCTAGCACATACTGATAGATCAAAGCAACAGCAGCCCCTAACATGTTTTGTTAGTTTTGTCAGTTTAAAATTCCCCTGAATGTGTACACCAGTGGTGTAGAGCTGGTGGGAAAAAACAGACTGAAAGGTGTTTGCATAGTTTATAGTAGTATGTTGGGCTGGTCTGCTGCCTGTGTAATTAGCTGATTCTGATACAGTCCACCTGCCAGCTATGCTAGTTCTCCTTGATTGCCTTCCTTCTGTAGTTTTCTCTTCCCATTTCCTCCCCGTTTAAGCCCTGATGCGTACTGCACATTCCCGGTGCTCAAATGTAAACAATTCTGCTATCCCCTGTGTTTTTTTTTTTTGTTTTGTTTTAGGCATGGTGTGTGCTGCTCATATCCATTTAGCTAAAGTAAACACTTTTAAGCAGAACTGGCCCTTCCTGGATACGAACACACTCTGTATTTCATGAAATAGGAAAATACAGCCTCAGACACACCCCTTCCTTAGCTGTGCTTAGCTAAGAGCAAACACGGGCCACTGAGCTCCAGTGTGCTTACAGCAAGCATGACACCCCCCCCCCTTTCATGTTAGCTGCACCTCCTGTCTACACTGTGGTGTTACAGCACCTACACGGTTAGGTGCAGTCTGACACTTAGAAGAAATTTGTGATTCAGTATAAATCCCCTCATTTGCATATACCACTATCTTACGCCTGAGTTACTACACTTAGCCTTTCCCCTTAGCAACCACTATTCATTGGTATTGTTTTCATTCTGCATGCCATTGACTATAATGGCATAATGCAGATTTCTCTCAAAATTGATCCCCCCCTTTTCTTTTTTTTTTTTATTTTCGGCGCAATCCCATTTGCAATCTACTGCCCTATGCTTAAATAGCCGAGATCAGCCAAAAAAAAAAGTTTTATTTTAAAAAACTTAAAACTATTTTTCATGCCAAAGGCCATTATTTGTACATTGCCAAAACAACAAGTATATGTGTGTGTCTGTATATATAGGCTGAATTAGAAGCATTCACGCCCCAGGCATTTGAAAACCACTGTCTCGCAACCATGCATTTGAGTGCCTTGTAGCTTGTGTAGGCTGCTGCTTGCACTCAGACTTGAATGTGACTTCTGATAAGCAGCTCACATACCTTAACCAAACACATTACGTGGCAGCCATGGGGAGGGAGTGGAGGAAGAGGATTTCATTTTAAGGAGCAGCAAGTTTAGGGTAGGGGAGTGGGAGGGGAGATTTAGGGTTAGAGAGCAGGAAGGGAGTTTTACATTTATGGAGCAGGAAGAGAGTTTTAAGGTTAGGGAGTGATCATGGAATTTAGGGTTAGGGAGCAGGAAGGATGTTTAGGTTTAGAGAGCTGTAAAGGAGTTTTGGGTTTAGGGAGTGGGAATGTAGTTTTAAGGTTAGGATGCAATCAGAGAAATGAAGCTTAGGGAGAAGGAATAGAGTTCTAAGTTTAGGGAGTGAGAACTTGGGTTAGGAACTGGGTGCGGGTTTTAGGGTTAGAGTTAGGGTTCTGCTAAGGTTATAGAGTGTTATAGGGTAAGGTTTTGGGAAGGCTAAGTAACTATGGAAGATCCAGCTATTGGGAGTTTGACCATTTGCAATTTGAAACAAGTGGCAGCAAACAAGTGTGTCTCAAGCTTCTAGCACATGAACACTTGTAGTAAACCCATACAAACACACACATGCACACACACACACACACTCACACACACACACACACACACACACACACACACACACACACACACACACATATATATATATATATATATATATATATATATATATATATATATATATATATATTATAACAGGGATCTGTAGATATAAAAGTGAATATAAGTGCAGCTTTCTAATAAGTTCAAAATGGGACTTTAATGAATGTTTACAAAATTGTAAGTATTTTAGTAAAAAGCTAAATGACGCATATTTCCTGACTGCCAGCATCAATGAAGTCACTTAATTGTTTTGCTTAACAGTTTTAATAGGGCACCCTATTAAAACGGACATGCTCAGTCAGGGTTATGACTGTGACAGAAGTATTAAATAAGTTGTGGATGCTTAAACTGGGTAAAGTGAAATGGCTGGGATTGTGCTTAGACCTCATAGTTTCCAGGACAGTGGCAAGAAGAATATGCCTAAGAAGGATGGTGTAGGAAAATGAAAACATGACTGGCAACTGAATGATGATGTGATTAAAAATAAATGTAAAGATGTCAAGAGGGTTTCAGAAAATGGAGAGCGGTCAAGGTTCTTGTATTAGGAGTTAATCTGCATGACTTAGCAAGGGTTCTGAGACTTAAAGATTATTGTCCATTGCCTAGGTTGTGTGCTGGTAAGATATTCAAGCTGAAACCTTTAAGAAACCTGGAACGAATTTTGTATATATTGGTTCTTCCAATTGTTCATGATACATACTTTTTTTTTTTTTTACTTTTACTTGATGGTTTTACTCATGTAGCTATTTGTGAATTTTATGTCAAATGACTGTAATTATAAATGGGACATTATAAAATGATAGAAAGTGCACATAGCTTTTCAGATGTCTCAGGCTTTAAGATGAATGTTTGGAAAATAAATATATATTAGTGGCTTCAGATCTACCATTGCATGTCAACGACAAAGAAACATCATCTTTAAGTACCAGTATTTTGAGTTATATGCTGCGCACTTCATATCCCATGTTATCTTTAAGGACCTGAATTCTGAGTTATAATGCTGCACACTTTATATCTTACCTTACCTTTAAGGACCTGCTCTCTGGTTTATACGAAATACAGTCAGTTCATATGCGATATTACCTTTAAGGACTTGAAATGTGAGTTATTTGCTGTATACCTCATGTCACTTCACTGGTCTTTGCCAACATCAGTGCTTTCCTAATACCAGCTGAAGCCAAGAGACCTTTTCCATGGCTGAAGTCAAGCAAGACCTGCTTTGTTTTTTCCCCCATAAATTTTGCAATGCAGACAACTGTATTGAAAATATATTGGAAGTGAATATACAACAAGCATGTTGGAGTACAGAGAACATTGTCAGGCATACTTCACAGGAAAAAATAATCATAAGTCACTGATTTTGAGTTAAGCATCAAAATGACATGGGATGTGTTTTAAATTGACTGAGATGCATGGCAACTGCAGTTTACTACAGAAATGTCTCAAACAACATTTGCACTTGTTATACTAAGAACCATTTTTGTCTTGTAGACCGTTCATCTTGCTGAAACCTGTTATAAAAAAGGAGTACTGTCTGATATAGACATGGCTGTGTAAGTTCTTGGGTTAATAACCTGGAAAAACAGCATAGCGTTACATAACAGATCAAGAAATAAGAGTGCTTAAATTAGTGCATTTTCAGGTTTTCTGTCTGGTATTCAGTACTTTCAAACAGTATGATAAGCAAATGCCTAGTGACCTGTTAGTAGTTGGCCACGGTTTGCTATTATAATTGCGAATGGTACTTGTTCAAATGCAGCATAGAAGCTCAAAGATTCCAAAACAGCTAGCGAAATGTCAAAAATGTCAAAATTGTCGAAACAGTTGTCAATGCAATTGCTTGCAAAAGCCATACATATGTTGCGAGTGTCCTGCAACTTGATGGTTGTAGTTGCCGAGAAAGCTGTAGGTGTTGTTGAAACCTCACAGGCATATGCATGTAGTCTTCCACGCATACGCAGACAAAGTCAATAGTAACATCTTCCCTAATAACTATAGTACGGCTGTATATACCACTCCGATGTTTTTTTATCTTTGCATAGTGATATAAAACACAGTAAGTGACACCAGACATACACCATCTGCCATATCCCATGTAAATTAACGACCATTGTTTCCCAGTGCACACTACACGTACGTGCTACAGTTCACACCAGCAGTGCTCACATTTTCATGACAACACATTTAAAAAGAACAGTGCTTAGCTACAAGTGTAGTAAAGCCCCTACAGGTGAATGTATCGCGTTTATCCAACAACTTTCTAAATGCTTCTTCTCTGTCAAGTAGACGTTTACATTTTGGTGAAGGTGGTAAACAAAGTAGTAAGTGCGATAGTAGGTCTTCCACATGATTCTGCTCCAATTGTATTGCATGTAATATATCGTAAATATATAATGTTTTCCTCCCTGGTAGACTATGAAGGCGGCGATGCCAACCTTCGACCATGTTCTGTGATCTTGGAAACCCTTCCGTACATGTGTCATGATGACTCCAAAAGGAAAGGTTGAATAACGATGGTATTCTTTCCGTTGTACAACCTCTCGTCCCATATCTTCTAGGTCTACCAAATAAGTAGTTTTCTTTAAAAAAAACACATAATGGTTGTCCATTTTCAGGCATTTCACATTCAATATCATCGAAAGTAGGTACAACATCTTCGGGCTTTAAAAACGCTAATGCCGGTAGTTCCTTGCACAGTACAGAAAATTGCCTACAATGTCCGAAGTCAGCAGCTAGGTGCAGTTTCTGGATTTGCCACCATATTATTTGGCAAAAATGAAACCAGCATCCTTTGGCTAGTGAGTTTGGAAAGTGTCGTATGATAGCGTTAACCGCTCCCCTCTTAAAATCACTTAATATCATCTGTGGTGCTAAAGTAAGAGTCTGTTGTGTACATAACTGCATATTAGTATCCCAAAAGTAATTATAACATGCTTCTGTTTTGGAAGCAAGCAATCCATATACTAAGGGTATAGCTTTCCTGTGTTCACCATGTTCTAATGGGCAGTGTATGCTGTATAACTGCTTAAATTCTATTGTACGGATAGGAAAAGTGCTGTCAGCCATTAGAAAAGCAGCGTTACACAGTGCCTTAAGGTTATTTAAGTAGTTATAATGACTACTTGGTGAGAATTGACCTCCTCCCCAGCATGTTGAATTATGAAACTACCACTCTTAATTGGTATCATTTCACTTGTAAGTTCCCTTAAAGAAGTACATTCACTGAATGCAGTCACTCTAACTTTATTTCTTGTTCGCACAACTACTTGCTTCAAGGCATTAGTGTTAGGTAGATCAACTGTAACATCTGTTGAACATGTGGCCAACACCTCTGACACTACTTTGCAAGGATCATCTGTAGAATTTATGGCTCTTCTTTTTATTGCCTCTTTAACCGTAAGACAATCCTGTTTACCAGGGTTGGGTGCATGAAAATGGCCAGTACTTTTCAACAACATTTCACCATTACCATCAGCCTCTGTTATACATCTTCCCCTACATTTCTCAGTTTGTTTCATGGAACAGCACCAATACTTCCTATCACCAACCTTCTTCTCTACATAATATATATAGCCGTCAATTACAAGCATCTGTTTCCCCTTTTGAGATTTCACTGTACCATATACTGCACGCAATTTTCCAGGATATAAATTATTTTGCTGTCCATCATCAACCTGCCAAAACACATATATTATGCGTAACACCCTATACACAACTTGCTTCCATAACACCTGTACATACCAATATACACTTTACTAAGTGGAACCAGCTATATTCCTCATGTGTAAACAATATAATACACAGCGTTTGCATTCCCTAACAGAAAAATGTACTTATGGTAGCACTATACAATCAAAAATAAAATGAAATGCACGTAAAGCACATGTATAAATATAACATATACTATAACTATGCCGTTCACAATGCACCTCTCCATATTAATCTGTGGTACTTTACCTCTGCCGTTGACTGCATTGTACTCTCTTTGGCAAACGTATAATCCACAACATGCCCAACATATGCTAACATCCACACTTTTTAACACTGTATGGTTATCCACGTCAATGAATGTGCGGCTACCTATTTTGTCGCATACGTAAGGTCGAATATGTTACTACAAATTTACTATGCAAATCGTAGTTTTGTGGTTCGATATTTTGACATTCGAAATGTCATGTAAGCTACATTTTCATAGGTTCATAGGTTAGTACTAAGCTAACTGCTCTTGCGAGCCATTTTACGCCTAGCCAATTATCCCTTGTGAGACTCAAACCCTGCAGCTTGTGTTTGTGAGGCAAACACCTTAACCATTAGGCCACCCTCCCTTCAATTCGGGTAACTGATATTCGAACAAGTACCATTCGCAATTATAATAGTAAACCGTTGGCCACTTGTAGTCTTTAGCAGCAACACATCACTGATTGTCTTTCAATTGGCTTTGTGAATCTAGTTATAGAAGCTAAAATATTCAACAAGAAAGCAGATCCAAAAATTGTCTTTTTCTGGCTTTCTATCCAGACAGCCAGGGAATGCCATTTTTTCTGACATCCTGAACAATGACTTAAGTGACCACCTACCAACATTTATTATATTAGAATATTTTAATCCTTCAGCTACTAGAAGAATATGCACTTTAAGTAGCCTAAACAACCTGTTAATAGATAGGGTATGCTTTGCAATCAATGCAGTATATTGATTGCGTATAAACTACCTTCCATTCATCAGTAATGACAATTCATTCTTTAGCAGTATACTAAGCAATATATTGATTAGATAAGGGGCTGTTCCAGACACCTAGAATGGAATGAAGATTATCCATCTTCACAAAGGTGAGAATGTATAAAGTAAAAAAATTACCATTCTTCATGTCAACTTAGTCCTTTAGCAAAGATATTTAAGAAGGCGTTATAAAAATAGTTCTCTATTTATATAGCAGAGTATGATAAATTTTTGCAAACTCAATAGTTTAATTTCTGGATATAATCTTCAAAACACTATTATGAAGCTTGTAAGTAGGTTGTACTAATGCAGATAAATTCCCCTGTACTGAAGCTATCTTCCTAGAATGTTCTAAAGCTTTTGATCTTGTAGATCATAAATTGATGGTTCAATTGCTAAATGAAGAAAGATGTAATGCAGCAGCCAGCAAATCACTAAGAACCTATCAGGAAGAAAGCAAATAGCCACCAGGGAATATGCGCTATCAGACCTTTACCTGTCTGGCACAGGAATTACTCAAGGATCCCGGGTGCAACCACGCACAGAGGAAATTCAGTTTAGTCCAATTTACAAATGATACAATGCTGATACGCAGCAATAACACCCCCGTATAAACTAATAGGTACACTGAAGTCAAAAATCATTTCCCTCACAAACTTTATTTGCGGCAGCAGGTTGATTTTCATTTAAAGAATGAAAATTATCTACTTTGGTAAACAAGCTCATGTAAGTACAACCATGGTCAACTTTCTACTTCTACTGTTATTTGACACTCAGACCCATTTGTGCAAGCTGACTGTGGGAAGTACCAGGGGATCATCTCTTTTCTTTCAAAGAATACTATCCCAGAGCTGGAAATGAGGGCAATTGCAGAATGCCTGAACTGTATAGGATAACATATTTCCTGGCAAAGGCACTCTGAAGCTCATGCTCAACTGTTACCTACACTCTTGCATAGTAGCCTGTCTTTGGGGAATCTAAATAAAAGAGGTAGACAATTTCATTAATGCATCTAATAGGTTGCCATAGAATTGCTAGGTTTACAGCCAGCCTTCATCATCAACACATCAACACATCACTCCATTGCCCTAGTCAAGATAAACTGAATAACTTGCAGACACAGAATTCTATATGACCATCAATGACATTAACTTAGTGCTGGTCAAGCAGAGTGCTTAGATCATATAATTAAAAGCTACTTCACATCAAAGAAAGAAACTACAGGATCGTACGAAGAACATCTTCTTTCTTCCTGCCTACTAATTGCAAAGAATTTACTCATTCAGTTGCATGCTTAAATTGAAAAACATACTTAAGATCCTATACTTTCATATCTCAGACTGTTAGCATATATCAAGTCAGAGTAAATATCATTGCTTCTATTTTTAACTAAAGTGTAAATAATTCTTACATATTCTGCATCTTAACGTTGTAGAAATATTGTATTCTGATACATTGCTGTTTATAAAGTATTTCAAGTTGAATGCAAGTCCTTTCTTCTCCTTGGACTCTCTGATTTCACCTTATAATTCATTCAAGTCGTATGATGAATATGTTGTGTCATGTGAATACATATAACAATTATCATGTACAGAGATTCATACATGTTATGAGAATGTTAAAGTATGTTTTTCTTCTCCTTTACTGCACGCTCTTTTAAAAATATGGCACCTTTTCTCCCTGGGTCACCTCTTGAAATAGGTAATGCCCAGCAGGCACAAACCACTTAACAAAATATGAATAAATAATGTACAGAAATGTTCTGTACAACTTCTTCTTTTTACTTTTTGTTAATGATGCAGTAAAGACTCTGGTCTTTGACTAATTATCAGACTGATGGAAATGAGGCACAGAGCGACTGACAGTGGCTCAAGGCCTGGATCTGTTGACTCTGATGGGGTGAGTGATCAATCATCCTGGTAATTCTTTTCTTTAGAAGATTAGTAAGAGATAAATCCATTAATTCCTATGAAGAGTTGTGACTTCATCCTATACAGTCATTTCATCTAGCATACTGCTGTGAATGAAAGGGAGTACACAGAATGACAGACATGTCAGGACAGACCAGTATATATTTCCATACTGATGCCATAAACCCAAGACATCAAATGAAGAAATACAGTCTCAGCTGCAAGTCTTGTTCATTTTCCTAGTCAAGAAAATAATCTAGAAATATTGTGGGATTGTCATCCATACTATCAGGTATATCTTGGTATAATTGTAGCAAATGAATACCATACTCTTTCCCTGCTTCATTGTAACATTTTGTAAACGACATTATTCCCCATGTGCCCATGGCCTGAAGAAGGTCCATGTCACACAGTATATCTCCACTGTCTCTATCTCTCTTTGGTGTCAAGTGCTGTCTTTACAGTGACAATGCCATGACTAGATACTCAGGACAGTATTTAGAATGTCCTCTAATGGTCAAAAATGTAAAAGAAGACCATCATCCTCTGGTTAAGTTGAAGGTCATGCTATCCTTCTCGATGTACCACCTGTTCATTTCCCTCTTCATTTCATAACCCTACTGCAAAATGACAAAACAGCAACCAACAATCACTTCTGAATCCCAAAGCTGAAGACACTAGATTGTTCAGTGATCTGCTTATTACACAAAATAACAAAAAACAACCCTCCCATGATGAAATGTAGAATACTGAAATTGTAATGATCACCCAATCCTTACTTGATCCCTTGAGTGTAGACTTACATTTAGTTGTAGGGTCATCTTCTTCATATTACTCACATGCCTTCCATTTTGAGTCAAAACACAGAAGTAGGTTTATAATGAATGCACTGTGATGTGCTTTCTAGTTATAGTAGATATTTGAAATCAAGGCTATAATTTGCTTAGTTTGTATCGCATGTGGCTCAGATTTTCAGCATGTTATGTATAGGATGTTGCCTCATTAACTGTGGAAGTTACACTGCAAAATTCTTCCATAGTGAGTAATTTTTCTCAATCATGCAGAGATACCTTTAAAGCAGGAATTTAGAATATTGATGGCGGATAGTTCACAAGGCAGGCATAAGCTAGGCTTACTGAAAATGTGGGACAACAGCACAACATTTATACGAGTTATGAGCCTACTTTTGAATTACTCATTTCAACCAAGGTTGAGCAAGGCTGGAGAACTGGGTTTGCACATAGGAAGGAGAATTTCTGTACCTCTGCTATGCTAGCAGTCCTTGTGGAGATTCTGCAGCAGGAACTACATGGATTTCATAAGATAGAAGTTCTCTGCCCCCACCCCTGAGTCAAGAGAAGGGCTCATATAGGAGTATACTGAGACCATTGCCCAGTCTCTGTGTGAGGTAGCTATTAGAGAGTCAGGCAAAAAGGAAAAGGTTTTATGCCACATAGTGACAGACAGGGGATGCCACTTGTGAGGCATAACCCCAGATGGGCATTTTGAGCAGCAGGTATGGGGGGTCTGATTGCCCAATATTGCTGGTAATGGGGAGGAGAAAACAAATTTGTTTATTGCTAACCCAGAACTTAAAATATAGTTACTTTTCAGCACAGCATGGGACTAATACCTATAATTTAGTTTTGTTAACACCCAGACCAACATCTGTATCTATATGTACATGTATATGTATACTTATACGTATATGTATGTCTATATCCATACCTGTCTTACTACCTGCATGTTATATCTTGTCTTCTGTGCTTCATTGGCAGACAGCAGATCTGAGTACATTTCTCTTACTGCTGCTGCAAACAATTCATTACACAAGCAATCTAAACAGATGTATTAAACATTACTGAATTCTGAGCATGAAACATGCAAAGTATTGCTACAAGCATTTTTACAGGAGGCCAAGTTTCTACTACCCTCTGCATTAGGGGAGGGGGTATTTCCTCCTCATACCACCTTAGTTATATATTGACATAATGAGGTTAATCCAGCTTGGAGAAAGGGTGATAATTCAGTAAAAAGTAAAGAAAAAAATTACTCTACTGTTATCTTTGCAAAGTGTATTTTTCCCTGAAGGTTATGTGACCCAAGAGTTAATATATATTGGTGAGAGAGCCATAGACTTTGCAGAAGGTTTGCTTCCTACAAAAATGCTTGTTTCCTGGTGACGACCTCAGATTCAGTGGACATATTATTCAGTGAGTTTAACTTATCCACTTTACTTTCAACACGTTGCAGGTTGATTTCTCATGGAGACCACAAAAATCACATCTTTAACCAGGCGAAATAGGGAGTGAGGAATGTTCAGTGCTCTCTTACACAACATGGAAATTATTACTTCTCTGGTTACATATAATAAAGTATCTAGACACATGGCATTTTTCCTGGCTGCAGATATAGAACAACAGACAGTCATTCTTTTTTCAGTCAGACACAGTATGCAAAAGGTGTGCTTATACGATGTCACTGGAGGATAACCTCTAGCATACAAGTCCACATAAGTTTGTCAAAACCACTCCCAAAACATGCACCTCACACAGCACACAACACACACATAGACTAATGCTTGCTGAGGCACTTAAAAGCAATCTTCCTAAACAACAAAGATAACCTAGAGCACCCTCTGTTAAAGCTATGCCTCTGCAAGCCCAAAAGCACTCAGAAAAAACAACACCTAACACCACACATACCTTCACTCTCAGTGGAGCCCCAAACACTAAGCCCCTAAGGCAAGCAGACACACTTCCCAGGACTGTCATCATGGGGGACTCCATTGTAAGATATACTGATGCCTCTCTAACTAGGCTAAACAAGGAGAAGAGAACTGTGAGTTGCTTATCTGGTGCCAGGATCTGCCAAATAATGCATGCACACAAGTCTTTATGCTACAGGTACCAGTATGATTCAGTTATAGTCAATGTAGGTGTAAATGACCTGAGATGTATCTCCCTGAACTGTATAGAGCTTTCAGTTTGCGTGTCTCAGGCTGGCATGAACCTAGCACTGAGCAGCATATTATAATCACTGAGGATGATGCCGCAATATGAGCAAAAATGATTGATTTCAACAACTAGCTGTCTTTCTGGTGTCATTTTAAAGACCCAGTTGCTTTGCCAAGGATGGTCTGCACCTTTTCCCTCTAGCCTTTTGAATACTGGCTAAAATTTTATCCACCCCCATAGTGTCTTTTTAGATAATGCCAAATTGGCAAACCTACTGACATAGTAAAATTAACTCAAAAGAACCTCAAGGTGCTACTGCTCAATGCCAGAAGCCTAAATAATAATAAAAAAACTACACTCTCTCCAAGCCCTCCTCACACTCGAGACTATAGACATCTGTGCAGTTACAGAGACATGGTTTAAAGTGGCATAGACTACCCTGGCAGTGCAAGGTTTCACTGCCTTCCACAGTTTTTGATCAGTAGCTGCACAGACAAGGGCTAAAGATGTAGGTGTCTTAATATACATCAGTAGCAAGTATACCTCTAAGGAGGTCAAACAGGATGACATGCTGGAGTCCCTCCATGTGCAGATAACCATAGACAAAATCCTGTACCATATCCTAGCCAGATACAGGTCACCTTCCATGTTCCAAGAAGCTCACAGTGCATACATGGACCTACTGGAACCACTTACTATCCAACCTAACACTCCATTCATGAGAGACTTCAATTACTCCTCTATATATTGGGAATCCTAGCCTCAAATCCACAGGCACAGAGATTCCTGGACTTTGTAAATACAAACACCCTTGACCAAATAGTGAATATGCCCACTGGAGACTCCGCCATATTGGACCTCATGATCACAAATACAGGAGAACACTGCACCCAACCCCTAATGTCTCATCTTTACTGGTAAGGTCCGACCATAAAGCTATCTCCTTTGAAATCAAAATCAACTCCATAATCTTATTAAAACCAGTAACAGGAATTATTTCAAGGCAAATTACTTGTTCTTAAGTTATGGTTTGTCAAAATTCAATACCCCCTCCAAACCCTGAATACACAACAGCCTGTGCTAAATTGTTCTCAGAAACTCTGCACAAGTATGTCAATGGCTGCATACAAGCTGCTCTACCTAGCAGAAGTAAGCCCAGAACTAGCCCCAGAAACAAACAGTCCTGGTGGTATCCCAAATTAAACAGGAAATAAAACAAAAGAAAAACAATCATGGCAAAAATCAGGAAGGGTAAGTCCCGTAAAGATAAAAACTCTGCCATCAAAGTAAATAGGCAATTTGAGGGCTAATTAGGTGAAGCAAAGTCAACTTTGAGGTTAAAATATCCTCCCATTTCAAAGATAACCATAAGGCCTTCTACAGCTATATCAGAAACCTCAAGGGCAGGACACAGCAATGTGCTAAACTGGTGTTAATGGTGTCCCATTTACCGAGTCTGGTGATATAGCAAATCTGTTCACTGACAAATTCAGTTACAACTTTACCCCCCCTCTCACCCATCCCCTCAAAAATACCCTCAAACATAACCCCTTCAACTATATCTAGGGAGCATGTACTGGCAGCAGTCACTAAAGCCAAGAACATGGCTTCAATGGTCCCCCATAACATTTATTTATTTATTTATTTATTTATTTATTTATTTATTTTCAGTTTGATTACCGGGGAAGTCCACTGGGCCAAGAAGTACCCATTTTCAGTGGAGGCCCGGGTTGAAAAGCTCCAGAGGCAGTACAATCAAGGTTACATACAGTAATAGATGATAATACAAAGTCAAAACAGTTAAGAAATGCTAGATGCAGTAGTAGGCAGTACAATCAGGTTACATAATACACAATGTCCAAAGTAGTCAATAAGCTCTGACGTGCAGAGTCTACAAAGAAGAATACATTTTTTTTTTTATTACATATGTACAGTATTTACATACTTACAGTCAACTGAACGTCAGCTAAAACCATATAGGAGGAACATAGAAATGAATTGAGAGAGTAGATAGTAGATTGGTGCTAGAGTATTGAGGTCAAGGTGGAGAAAGTTCCTAGGATTTATGTAGGGTGAGAGCAAGGACATTTCCATTTGAAGGATAAGTGCAAGAAAAGATGAGTTTTGAAAGATTCTGAGTTAGGTAAAGTCCTAAGTGAAGGAGGGAGGGAGTTCCATTTCCTACTGAGAGAGAAGGAGAGTAGGAGCTGGCCAGCAGGATGCTTAGGTTTGTGAATGGAGATTAGGTTTTGGTGTTCAGATCTCAGAGATCGGTTTGGGATATAAGGGGGAAGGATGTTAGCTAAGGCTGGGCATTTATCTGGGTAAAATATTAATTTGTTAGCGGTAGTTAGTTGGAGATAGTCAAGGTGGTTAGGGAGTTCTAACCAGTTTAGAGATTGTAGGGCAAGGCAGTGGTGGGTAGAGGTTTTGGATTTAGTGGCAAATTTAGAGATCTTATTATAGCAAGCTTCAAGTTTTGAGGTGTTAGAAGCTGAAAGGTTAGTTAGAAGCTGGGCACCATAAAGAAGAGAGGGTAGGAGGTAGTTGATGTCTAAGGTACGTCTAGAGGAGTTAGAAAGAAATTGATTATTCCTGTAGAGCATACCTAATTTTTGGTGGGTTTTCTTTATGTTTTGTTGAATGTGGAGATCAAATTTGAGGTGTTCATCAATGGTGATGCCAAGGAGTTTTGCTGAAGGGACCACTTCTATAGGAGTGTTGGTTAGGCTTAGGACATTGAAAGAGTTTTTGTTGAAGGAAGAAGCCTTGGTAGGAAGGAAAATTAGTATTTTAGATTTAATGGAGTTGAGGGAGAGATGGTTTTGGTGCATCCATTTTTCAGTAGTGGAAAAACCTTTTTGAGTTTTAGACAGAAGTTCAGAAGGGTTGGAGGCAGAACAAACTAGGGTAGAGTCATCAGCGTATTGGGTGACTGTAGTGTCAGGGAGGACAGTGTGAAGGTTATTTATAAAGACGTTGAAGAGCATGGGGCCTAGGATGGATCCCTGAGGAACGCTGGTAGGTTTGGGTAAGAAGGAAGAGGTGGAGTCCTTCCATCTGACAGCCTGATATCTGTCAGAGAGGTAACTGGAGAACCAGGATAGAGTGTTGGGGAAGAGATTAAGGTTGGAGAGATGGAAAAGAAGATGAGTATGGGAGATGGTGTCGAAGGCTTTGGAAAGATCTAGCAGAATAGTTGATACAAGAAGTCTGGAATCTCGGGCTTGATTGACAGTTTCTAGGAAGGATAGTAGGGCTGTTAGGGTGCTGTGGCTGGGACGGAAGCCATGTTGGGTGGGTGTGAGTAGCTGATTCTGAGTTAAGTAGGGTAGAAGTTGGTGGTGGATGCATTTTTCTAGGATTTTAGATATTGGGGACAGTAGGGCAATGGGGCGGAAGTTAGAAATGGAGGTGTTTTTTCCTCCATTGTGGAGAGGAAGAATGTAGGCTGAACACCAAAGTTTGGGTACATAAGACTCTTTTAAGGATCGGTTGATCAGGATTCTAATCGGGAGAGCAATACCTTCAGCAGCATATTTGAGGAAAGAGGGGGGAATGTTGTCAGGGGCATTAGAGCATGGCTTTAGGTTAGATAAGAGTTTTTTATAAACATTGTATGATGTTTCATGAATAGTCTAAAATATGACACATCAGGACCACTGGAGTCATTATTTAACTAAAGTCTTAAAATAGGCTTTGTGCCATGTGAATGGCAGACTGTGACTGCCATAAGGTAGGACCTTCAACAGATTCTAGAAACTACAGACCCATTAGACTGACTAGTCTTATTTGCAAAGCCATGGAAGGAATTATCATAAAAGGAATTATCATGGAAATTATCGACAAGGATTTAGGGGGAGGCCTCCAGACACTAGATCTTTCCCAGTTTGGCTTTGTCAAAGGAAGGTCATACTTACTGAATTTGGTGGACTTCTTTTAAAAGATTATTAAGTCAATGGATGAGGAGAAAATGGTGTATACTGCCTTCCTAGATCTGGCTAAGGCATTTGATACAATACCCCACTTGGGCATTGTCAACAGACTTATAAACCCCTTTATAACCCGTTGGATAACTAGCTGGCTCACTGATTGGACTCTAGAGGTTAGAATTGGTAAGGCTACCTCCACAAAGAGGCCACCACAGATTCCCCCAGGGATCTGTGCTAGCCCAACTCCTCTTTGTCATCTACTTCTCCTATGTCAAAGCCAATATCAAAGGCCTCTGGCTAACCAAGTTCACAGAATACTGCCAACTGAGAGCTGTCATCGAATCCTCCCCAAGATGAGAACACCTTTCAAGAAGGCCTAACTAAGACACATGCTTGATGCCAAAGTCATGCCTTAAAACTCAATACCATGAAACACATTATAATACCTTTTGGGAAGTCTGCTATCCTGGGTAACTATATAATCAATAAAACACCCTAGTCTAACACTATTCTTGGAAACTCATGAAGAAAGCAACCTAGTTGTTGACCAACATGTGTCCAAGGTAGTATGAAAATCCTTCTATGTTGCTCAACTTATAAGCAGGAGCATGGCATCTAGGTCCAGAGACATCATCCTACCACAGTACTTGGTCCTCATCAGGCCCATCACAGAGTGTAATACCTCCTTCGGTATGTACCTGACCAGACACATGCAGCAAATGGAATGTCTACAAAGATTCCTTACAAAAAGAATATAGGGAGTAAACACAACGTCCTATGCTGATCATCTCAAAGCCCTACCTCTTTAACTCTGTATCATACAGACTTTTAAGAGGTAATCTTTGTCTAGCATACAAGGAATACCTGGACCCTGTTTTGATGAATCATTTGCACGTCTACAAAAAAAAAAAAAAAACAGCATCAGAACTACTAGATTAAAAGATCAAAATCTTGCTTGCAACATAAAAAGGACATGCTGCAGAGGTAGATATGTGTCTCAGAGAATTTTCATTCTCTGGAAGAGGGTCTCAATCCATGTGAGGCAGAGTTCCTCCCTATCTCTATTTAAGTGCAACTTGGACCAATGAATGGGCAATTAGAAATTCACCCTGGTCTGACTTCTATGTCTCTGATGGACAGGGGCAGTCAGTAAATCACACCTCCATAAATTAAATATAAATCAAATTTATGGGTCCCATTTGGTTTGTATGGCTAGGGTTGTAAGGGCCCTAGTGGTTGCTAGCCTATTATACACCTATAAACCTATGAACCTTTATGCAGCATTCATTCATTCATACTCCTAGTACCTGTTTAATTTAGTGCAGGGTTCAGGACAGATGGAGACCTACTGTATATGTAGAAGCATTGCCACTTTATGAAGTAATGTATTAGTATTGCAATTTTAAGGAGTATTGTATCCCATTATGCATTGAGTCCAGTTTGATGGTTGCTTGTGATGAGTGAAGATGCTGCCATTGTGTTTAATCTTAAAGTTGCTGTTTTACTGTAAATGCTGGTTATCATGATTATTTTTACTACCCACAAACATAAAGATGACCATTGTGAAATGCTGCCAGAAATGGAATCTTTTTCTGATAAATACTAAAAGCATCATTTCCAACCAGAAAACCACACCAGCAAGTTAGATAAATGACACAAAGCTCAGAGTATGACATTTTTACTGGGATGTACCAGTTTTACCTTGGAAAGTGTTAATTTTACTGAATTTCAAATAAATATTATACATGAAAGGGCAGGCTTCCACAGATGTGTATAGGCTAGAAGTGAAAATTATAAAACTTTTGTAAAAATGCTTGTGTGAACTTGCTGAAAACTATTGTTTTGATAAAATGAAAGATCAACATACGAGAGAGAGATGTAATTGGGCTTGCTGATAAAAAGTGTCTCAAAAGTTACAAGTGGAAATGAATTCAATGTTGGAAGACTGCAATACAAATGGCTAGAGAGACTGAACTAGTAAAGAAACTAAATGTTAACATGAATATAGCAAATGATATGTGTCAGGTAAAATGTGAAGAAAATGGTAAGTTTAAAAAGAAATATGATACTAGTTAAAGTAGGTGGGAAATGTGAAACCGAATGAATGTAAATATGGCAAATGTATGAAGTGCTAAATGGTATTACACTGATTCAGAACACTGTAAAAGTGTTCAAAGCATTTTTCCTGGGATCAGAATCTGCTGTTAGAAGCATTGAATCAGACTGGCAAGTAAAATCCCCTATTCATACAACTCCATTGAGATTCAAAATTGATACAGTGGCTGATGTTACTGTGCTATCATGAAGAATTTATAGAAAAATTTCACAGCAATTGTAGCTGCTTGAAGCAGACATAGATATATGTGGCTATGCAGGCACAATCAAGTGCATTGGTAGATTGATAGTCATGGCTGAGTGGAGGGGCAAATGTATAATGTCTTTCTTTATGTGCAGGATGGTTCATACTTAATTAATTTGCTCAGCAGAGCTGTGACATGTGAGATGAGGGTGACTGCCAAGATAAATTGTCAGTGCAGTGTGTAGATGTGTTTTAATGAAGTTCATCTGTTTAACTATGAACCTTTTCTTTTTACTTTGTGCTGCCAGACCAATACAAGACATGCAGCAGTCCAAGGTTTGAGTCCCATGCTCACCATTGATCGACTGAGTAACTCTGAGCAAGTCACTTAACAACATTGCTTCTGGGTCACCACTGAAATAGGCCTGAGTGTCTAATGGGGGCACCTGTTAACAAATGGACAAAAGCCAGTAAAGAAAAAAATTAAAGCCAAATGCTGTTCTATAAGCCTTAACCACACTTAGGAGTACGTAATTTCTTATACTATCCAAAGAATAAGCAGATCTTGAATGTAAGCACTTGGTGTAATTGAAAGTGTAAAATGAACTGAATGAATAGTGCAACAATGGTCCCAGGCATGGAAAAGAATAGCAGTGCTTGAATATGTGTTGATTTGAAAAATCTTAATGATGCAGTCGTGTTACAAAATTTTATTCTACCTACACTGGAAGACACAGAACCTAAACTGGCTGATGCTATTAGTCACTTCAAGTGGATTTTGGCAAATACCCCAAGAGAAAGATATTCAAAAGTTAACAACCTTCATTGCAGAATGTTGTGGGTAGGTCAGAGGCAAAATGCCAACAGCACACTGTAGCCACAGTAGCAATAGTCTTTAAACAGGGAAGCCCAATGTGGCTTTCCTACAAAAGCCGAAAGGTCGCTGTCCACAACTAAAAAATGCCTTATGCTAAAAAAGTGCTTCAGAGCTGTACAACATATTCCATTTCCATTATGCAATTATTTATGCTTGATTTGCTTGTTTCAGAAACAAACAAAAAAACATTAAAAGTGCTTTAGTGCTATACACCAACTGTCAGAACCCCCCTCCCAATAGGTGCAAGGTGGGGAACATGTCAAATTTGTGAAGTTCGTTTTACCAGACATAAAATGTTTGAATGCTGTTCAGCAAAGCTAACTTCATCAGCAGTGGAGTTTGCCTTTTTCTCTACTGTTGTGTGAGCTGAGAGTTGGTATATATAAGTTCAGGAGGATGTGGAGGTGTCTCCAGATTGGGGGCGTAGGGGAGCTTGCCCCTCTCCAAAATGTTTTGTTTTATTCACTGAAGGTAGTTTCAGCAAGAGATTTTCAAACTTTTTACCATCACCAAAACTACTTTTGGTGAGTTGATTCTGTGAGGTGTTATGGGGAATGAACTTGAAGTACTACTATATTGAAGACAAGTGCTAAACCAAAGCACTTTATGAAGAAAACAACCTGTTTTTTCTGCAAGAAAACTAATTGGGCATGATAAATTAAACAATGGAAATGGAATATGTTGCATAGCACAAAAGTACTTTTTTGGTATAGGGCTTTTTTTTTATTTGTGGATGACTACTTTTCGGCTTTTGTAAGAAAGCCACATTCAGCTTCCTTACTTAGCAATTATTGCTGCTGTAACTGCTGTATGTTGTGGGCATTTTGGCTGCAGCCTACCTATAGCATTCCCCTTCATTACTACTATGATAAATTCTGTTTTTAAGAGACTGCCATTTGGAATAACCTCTGCACCAAAAATGTTTTTATTGTAATCAAACCAGATGCAAACAAGATCAGAACAACAGCAGGTCTAAAGAACACTACCTGTATAACTGAGCTACATCAAGCCCAAGGCATGATGAATTCCTTGGGCAAGTCTGTGCCAGATCTATCTACAATGCTATGTCCACTGATAGACTTTAAAGAATGATAAACCCCGGCCATGAGCAGATGATTAAGCCCAAATCTTCAGCAGAGTAAAATAAATTGTAACAATGATTCCAGTGCTATCATGCTATGATTTCAGCAAGGCCAACAATAATGAGCGATGATGCTAGTAGCTGTGGCCTGGGTACTGCCTTAATCCAAATGGATCAGCAAGTATAATGCCCCATTTCTTAATGCTACCTGATGCTGAATAGGCACAGATAGTGCCTTGTGAGTGTAGAGGGCATGTGAGAAGTTCCCTAGATACCTAATGGGGCAAGATGGTGTCCAACCTCATAACGAGCACAAGCTTCTGGTTCCGCTGATCATCTTCTGCAGTTGAGGCAAAGTACCACCCAGATATCAAAACTTACTCATGAGGCTGAGATTGTTTAATGTCAGAGCAATCTATGTGCCTAGAAAACAACTGATCTTAGCTGACTTGTTATCTGGAAATCCTACACATGACCCAGTGCAGTCAGGTGCAGAACATGTCGTTGGCATATATGTGCAGAGAATCATGACAATGCAATAAGTGACTGAAAAAAAAAAGATTAGAGAATTTTAAAAAGGCCACTAAGAATATTCATGAGTTGCAAGCTCTTATCAGATATGTCCAGGATGGATGGCCCAAGTACTGGGCACAGAAAAAAAAACATGTAATGTGTAAGTATTACATCATCAGAGCATAATTCTATGACTACGATGGATTTTTACTATACCAAGATAGAGTAATAGTACCCTTATCAGACTCCTGAAGTCTTAAAGCATGTTTATAAAGGATACCAATGCTTCACAAAATGTTTTGAAAAAGCCTGTCAGTGCAGTGGCCTAGCATTAATCTGGGACATTACAAGCAAGTGTCAAAGTGTCAAAACTGTGTTATGTAGAAACCATCTCAAAAAGGAAAGCCATTATTGCAACAAGCTTACCACAAGGTACTTGGCAAAAGATATCTGATGACTTCCATGAATTAGAGAGTAAAGCCTACTTAGTGGACACTGAGATATTGCATGTACCAACTTTGAATAGCCAACAAATATACCAAGGTTCAAGAACATGTTCATAAGATATAGCATACTCATTGAATTGGTTACAGACAATAGAACACAGAGTATGTCAATTGAATTCCATCACTTAGTTGACGATTATGATTTGAGTAATACTACATCAAGTCTTCACTTTTGTCAAGCAAAAGGAGCTACTGAAACAGCAGTCCAAACAGCAAAAAAGATTTTGAGACAACCAGCTGCTTAAATCTCCTGTCGTATTGAGCTACCCCTCACAACGACTCAGGAGTAGAGCTCTTTAAAGCTAATGGAAGACAAATAAGCACTAACATGCCGATGCCGCAATCCAAACTTGAGTCAAAAACTCTTCCATATCAGTCGATCACACAAAATTATCAGAAAACTAAAGCTTCGTAGAAGAGATTCTACAACAGACAGTATTCAACTCACCAGCTACCTATTCTTTAGCCAGGCTAACTAGTGCACCTTATGTTAGGGAAAGAGTGGAACACATTTGGTGTTATAGTGGAAAACAATGAACCAAGGTCATGCATGGTGCAAACTGAAGATGGCATCATAGGGAGACACAATTGGAGGCACATTCAGGCAGTTCTAGATGAGCCTTAAGGTGAATGACAAGTTCTTGACAGTCATTCCCAGGTAGTTGAGCCAAAATTAACCAAATCTTCAGTTAGTTATAGTGTTCCTGTTTCATCAAAAGCCTTAACTCAACCCGCAATCCATAACAAGGGTGGAAGTCCCGAAAGCACAATGTGTATTGACAGTCTTTGTACTGTTAAACTGAGCATGACTGTGCCTGATCTTTCCCAGAAAGTTCCATGAATTGAACTGAAATGAACTGAAGACGGGATGCGCCAAAACCATCTCTCTCTCTCAATGCAAATAAATCAAAGATTCTACTATTCCCTCCCACAAAGACCCTCTCCTATGATAAAAACAACATCAAAGTCTATAGTCAAACCAACTCATATAGAAGTAGCCCCCTCTGCCAAACTACTTGGCATTACTGTAGATGAACACCTCAAGTTTGATATTCATATTCAACAAAATATTAATAAAGAAAACCCACCAAAAGCTAGGTATGCTGTATACGAATAATCACTTTCTGTCCAACTCTACCAGGCAACCTCTGGCGTCGACTTATCTTCTTCCTTCCTTATTATACGGAGCCCCTCTCCTAACCAACCTGTCCTCCTCTATCACCTCTAAACTAGATAACTGCTACAACAAAATCTCTAAATTTGCTTCTAAATCTAAAAATACCACCCATCACTGCCTAACTCTACAATCCCTGAAATGGCTTGAACTCCCAAACTACCTAGACTATCTCCAACTCACTACTGCACATGGACTCATATTTCACCCAACAAAATGTCCTGCTCTAACTAAAATCCTTCCCCCTTATACACCCAACAGAGCTATCACATCTGAAAATCAGAACTTAATTACTATCCATAAACCTAAACGTCCTGCTGGCCATCTTGTATCTTTCTCACTCTGCAAAAAATGGAATTCCCTTCCCTCCACACTAAGAACCATACCAAACTCAGAAAACTTCAAAACCCAACTATTCAAACACCTGTCCACTAAATGGAAATGTACCTGCCTTCACCCAACCTAATCCAAGGGGGTTCTCGCTCTGGTTCCCAAGCTCTACAACTCTCAAAGTTATCTTCCTATGAACCTATCTAAGCTCTCAACAATTTCTATAGATTCTCTCTAAGCTCTCACCTCCTACAGCTACTCTCACTCAGACCAACCTTGTAAATACTGTAAATAGCATTCTACTGTTGATGTGTGTATGTAAAGTATATTTACATTTTCTTAAAAGGTTTGTATGTAAACTGTTTCCACACCTAACCCATATCTGTTTTCTTCAAATGAAACTGTGTAATCCCTACCTTCAAGCTTAATGAATTTGTTAACTATGCATGATATTGAATGCATTTGTGAGTAACTATTCTACATAAGATCTTTAATATTAACTATCATTTGTATCTAAATTGTATAATGCATCTTGGAGCTTTTCTCCCTGGTCCTCCACTGAAAATGGGTCAATTTGGCCCAGTGGAATTCCCTGGTAATCGAATTACAACTAAATAAATAAATAAATTGTCTCTTGTTAAAATGCTGACTGTTTTGTCTAGCTATTTTGCTACCATGGATTTAACTTCCATTTGCATAACTCAAAATGGATCAGAAATCTGAACTCTGTCAATATATTGAATAATGAGTGTTTTGATATTTCCTCATACAGAATGTATTTATGCTAAGAGTAATTATGTACCTCAAAAACTGCTATTTTATGAATAATTACTTGTCTATTATGTATGAAGTCTTGGAGCACTAGGACAGTCAACAGGATTTCAAAAACATTAAATATGTGCATCAGTGGCACACTAAATTACATTTCATAGTTTCAAAGAGAGATTTTTCTCTCCTTGTTTAGGGAGATATGATGACAATCTATCTAATAATAATTTAATAATAATAATAATAATAATGATAACAATACTAAAATAATGGATAGGGGCAACTCCAAAATTCTTTATCCCATGCATGGGTCCCCTCAGATTATCTATGGTATGATCCCAGTTATTCATATTAGCAGTAATATATAAATATCAACCATGGGATGGGTAAGGCCAATCTATAACCAAATGGGATAGGTAAATTTGAGCACAAAAATGGAAGCTGGCTAGGCTTAAAATGGCCTACAATGGCAGCTAGTATAATACTTACCTATGCATCTATGAACAATAAATATTTATGTATTTTGTGTTTGAATATACTGTGACTATGTGTAGTAACATTGTCTTAGGACATACTGTATCCCAGAATACATTACGTTTGATTTGCCTATTGCCCATCTGGTCTGGATGAGTGAAGAAGCTGTTAATGTTGTTATTGATGTCCTGCCATTTTATAACATTAATGTTGCTCTTTTACTAGAAATGCTGGTATAGCCTGACATTATTTAACTGTCTACAAACATGATTGGGTAATCAAAGGTGCAGATCATGACACTTTTCAGATCATAGTCATGTCAATCGATCAGAACTGCCATGGTGTTTGGTCCTTTTAATTTCTGTATCAAAACTGAATAGTCATTGAAAGAACACATTACAAACAAACACAAAATACACACACACACACACACACACACACACACACACACACACACACACACACACACACACACACACACACACACACACAAACACACACACACAGAATGTCCTCTGCTTAGGCACTTTAAGGTCTTGTTCTAGCAAGCTAAAATAGTAAACTATATATCTTAAAGCATGTCACTTGTAGCAATACAGATAATTTTCTTATACCGTCAGTATTTTGTCTTTCATAATAAAACATAATAAAACTCTACTATCTCTCAGTGTATAACAACATCAGAAATACTCACACTTCCAGGTTGGTTAGCCATCTTGATTCCCCATATAGAATATATGAATTGCATATTTTAATTAGGACTGTCTCTTTTTCTTCATATTAAGTGATTAGCTCACAATATTTGTAGACTCTTCATATAAGTAAACACAGTTTTATATATAAATGTCTCTTATTCTGGCCTTTTTCTTACACATGCAACCCCCTTTAATAAGGCTGCCAGCATTTGATTGTCTACACTATCTTATACAAAAAAATGCCACTCACAGATTTGACTAGTATTTTGCATAATGCCAAAATAAATTGTCTGAACCAGATTCTATTACTAAAAGAATTTGAAGGAGGTCTTCATTTGTGCTACATTCATTGATTAACAGGATATTTTGTCATAATTTCTCAAGTTCTAAACTGACCCTCTTTCAAAGGAATTAAAGTACTTCATCCACTCAGCATACAAGAAGTAAAAGATCTTACAGTCTGTATCAAAAGGGGAGCGGTCTCCCCTCAAAGTAGGCCTTGTGTAGTGGGACAAAACAGGTTAACAAAAAAGTAAATACAAAGAAATAATAAGATGCTTATTACTAACATTTGACATATCCCACTTGACCTTATGGTAGCTATTGTGGGGTTTTCACCCTACCCACCCCTGTTTGATATCCATATCCTTTGGAATTCTCATCATTGCTTCCTGGTGTAGAAGGGTGTCTACAACTGAATGTTCAGAGTTACAAAACATTATACCATTTACTAGTTAAGAATCCCCTTTCACTCCAAGAAACTACATTTATCCCCACAACTCAGAGTCATGTAAGGTGACCCACAGCAAGACAAGGGCACTAAACCACAAAATTCTTTAAAAAAGCACAGGCATGTAATGACCCCTCAACCTGAACATCCACCTAATGTAATCTCCATCACTAGGTGCTGAATATCAAATCTAATTAGAAACGAAAGAAAGTAATGGGGAGACCTGCTCCCCTGCAACCTTCAACCAGCAAAATATATTTACTTCAAGATCAACATAGCAACAATAGTTGAAAGAGAATTCAAATTTAACATTTCCTGTTTGAAATCTGATAACTGGGATCTTGGCATTCAAAACTGGTAGTTTGAAAACCCATATGCTCCCTTAACAGCACTGTAAAAAACATTGCTGTGTAATTAAGCAAAAACCCACGTCTGGGTGTGGGTAATGCTGGATTTACCCACGGTTGGTGTGGTTTGGTCATGAGGGCGAAGCCCGAGTGGCCAAAAAAAGACACCCGTGGGTAAATCCTGCATCACCCACACCCGGAAGTGGGTTATTGCTAATATACAATGACATTATTTAAGAAAAAATACTTACTTTTCTTAAATAATGGCATTGTATAATAGCTCCGTGCTGCCCTTCCTCAGCTGTCTGGTATTCTGCGGCAGTTCGGATGTACTGCACATGCATATGCTTATGCAGTACATCAGAGCTGCGGGTGGAAGCAACGGAGAAAGCAAGATGTCTGTTGCTTTTTACAAAGTGTCTTGCTATGTTAAAGTAGTTTAACATAGCGAGACAGTTTCGAAAAAGCAACGGAGATCTTGCGTTCTCCATTGCTGGAAAAAAAAAAACATACTAATGGAAAAAGTCCAGGCGACCAGACCTTTTTCCATTAGTATAAGTTTTTGATTTACAACGGGCATGCTGACCAATCAGTGTGCACATTTTGGAATATTAATGGGGGGGTTGTTGTATAATAAGCACTTTTATCTCATGTTTGCTAACTTATGTAAAACTCTTTTAATTTAAACTATCTGCTGATTTCACAATAAACTAGTACTAAATTGTGACTAAAACAAAAACTTCAGATCCTGGGATGTTAGAATCCTTCATGTTAGCAAGGTTTTGCCTCATCCTTTTATTAGAATGATTCAGGAAAAATAAAAAGGAATACACCTAAGGGAACAATGAAAGTGCACTGAACAGTATCAGAGTGACCCCAATTTCCTCATTTAAGAGTGGTGTCGATCCAGCAGGGCAATAAATAAAACTGTTGTATATGTTTTTAATTTTTTAATTTTTATTTTTTCAGTTTCAATGGCCAGGCTTACATACAGATGAAGGGGATTGCCATGGGTATGTCTATGACCCAAGTCTGGCCAATGTAGCCTTAGCAAGTGGGAGGAGGAATTTGTACTGCAAAGTGAATAACAGCATTTTATGACCAGCTAGCTTCTCTTTATTGATGATGTATTCATAGTCTGGCAAGGTGAGAAATCTAAACTCAGTGTTTATCTAGTACATCAATAACTCCATACCCTTCCTGAAATTTACAACTTCCATCAGCTTGGAGTCAGTGCAGTTCCTTGATATGACTGTCAGTATAGATAAAGACAGAGGAAAATAAATTAATAACCTCTACAGGAAACCGACAAGAGTGAACTACTTACTTCACAGAGATAGTATGCATCCAGTAAAAATTATGCACAATGTAATAAAATCATGAGACTACAGATATGCATCTATTACCACAGCTTTGTCCCCTTTTCTCAAAAATATGAATGATCTTGAAAATTATTTCTTAACCAGAGGATATGAATCAAACATTTTACATATGATCCTTGATCCCATTAGAGATTCTAAAATTAACAATGACCCTATGTGGAATAGGCCTTTTAATAGAATTATGTAACAAAGATACCCTAACCCAAAAGAAGATAAAAGCAAGGACAGTTGCATTCTAACTTACACCTGGTATTTCAAATAAAATTAAAGCCATGGTGGTGCTGCGGTAGCGTTGTCGACTCACAGTTAGACGTTGCACGTTCGATTCTCAGTTAGAGCATCTTCTGTGTGTCGACATGCGTGAATGGGCGTTCCTTCGCTGAAGGTTGTGCGTTAGGCCCGGCATTGTTTAAACATGTTTTTGGGGCTGTAAATATGAAAACTGTCATGCCAGTTTTTTTTTTTTTTGTTTACAAAACACTGACATTTTTTTCCTGAGCTGTTAATAACTTAGTTTTTTATGCAAACTAATACACATGGATGGATATTTACTAAATATTATTAGACTTGTGTATTTATATATATAAAACATATAAAAAAACTACTACCTGAAACCTCAACATACTCGCCAAAATAACCCACAAAAGTTCTGGGCAAACATAAATCAGTTACTACAGCCAAGTAAACCTGTCACACCCAACCCACAAGGCTCTGACATAAGGAACCCCAACCAAATTGCAAATGACTTTAATTCCTTTTTTACCAAAACAATTCAAACCCTAGCCAGTAAACTCCCCAACAAAAACATAAACATATCTAACAGCAACTTAAACCCACCTCCCCCATTTCACTTCCAACCTGTCCCAACAACTTACATTCTCTCCCTTATCAAAAAACTCAAACCATGTACTCCCACTGCAGACCTAATACCCACAGAATACCTGCAATTAACAGCCAAATCAATAGCCTACCCAATTTTCATACTGATCAACAGAACCATCACTGAAGGATATGTCCCTAAACTTTGGAAAATTTCCCACATTATCCCACTTCATAAGGGTGGAAATTCTTCTGAAATCTCTAACTACCGCCCTACTCTCTCCCTTATCTAAGATAATGGAAAGGTGTATCCACAAGCAACTGCTTGACCACCTTCTCCAAAATAACTTACTCTCTAATACCCAACATGATTTCAGACCTTCCCACAGTACCACCACTTCCCTCCTCTCCTTTACTGACACAATCAACAAAAACTGTAACCATAACACCCTTTCCTCTGCACTTTTTTTAGACCTATCCAAGGCTTTTGACATGGTCAACCACCAAATACTCATACACATTTTTCAATCTTTGTCAATTGAAACCCAACCTATTAACTGGTTTAAGTCCTACTTAAATAACAGACATCAAGCAGTACTCTGGCACTCCACTCTATCCTCCCAGCTACCTGTCAACATTGGTGTCCCACAAGGGTCCATACTGGGTCCCCTCCTATTTTCTTTATTTATCAATGACCTCCACCAAGTAGTTCCCCAAGCTACATGCATACAATATGAGCGATTCTACACTAATTTGCTCAGCCACATCTGTATCAGATCTTCACTCCCTCACACAACACATATTTAATTTTGTAGAAGAATGGTTTTCCCAACACTGTCTACTACTTAACCCAAAAAAAAACTAAACTCCTCCTCTTCACACCTTCCAGTAAATCTCCCCACATAGACTTTACTATAACATCTAAAAATGACACACCTATATCACAAGATCCTATTACCAAACTACTAGGCATTACCATTGATAACAACCTTAACTTTGATACCCATATAGGCAACACATTGAAAACTATTAACAAAAAAATAGGCTCTCTTTACAGAATCAAACCTTTCCTCACTCCAGAATCTAGAACAACTATAGCCCACTCCCACCTTATCTCACCCCTTCTCTATGCCTCTCACATATTTATCAACTTATCAAAAAATAATCTTTTGAAATTAGAAAACTCCTACCACAACATAGCCAGATTTCCCACAGGCAACCCTTACAGAACCCACCACTGTACTAATCTAAAACAACTAGGCTGGCTTGAATTTCAGCAGCAACTAAAAAATAATCAACTAGGCATAACCCATCAAATTCTTTATCAAGCTGACAAAACACCTATACTATCTACTCTTATTCACCCCTACCATAACCTAAAGTCCCTAAGATCTGCACACAAACTTCTTGTAGTTACTGACAAAGCAAACAACAAGGCCAGAGATTCCTTTTTCTCTAACACTGTTGGAAAAGATTGGAACCTGCTTCCCTCTGAACTTTCTACTATACCCTCAAAATCTCTCTTTAAAAAGAAATTCAAGCTCTACCTTAAAACACAATGGCTGTCCCCCTGTACTAATCCTGACTAACTTTATTTCTTGACACCTGACTAAACTTCTCATCTTTAGAACCCTAAATCTATTTCATTTTTGCATCCACTGATCCATATTTCCTTCTTACTATCTATTTATAATAATAATAACAAAAAAAAAAGAGGGTGTACTTACATAACTGCCATCTTCTTACTTTCCTGTATCCCTACTCTCTGTACATTATGATAGTATTCTACATGTATGTCTCATGTTACACTATTTTTGTTGTTTATTTTCTAACTACTGCATGTTTATATCTTATAACTATGTCACTAGTTAGAATGTCTTAATTTATCTGGTTACTTTACATGCATTTCTTTAATGGGATTTCATTTATTTTCATTATAATTTTTAATTTTGGAGCTTATCTCCCCGGGCCTCTACTGAAAATGGACATATATCCAGCTAGACTAGCCCGGTCAACAAATATATATATATATACATATATATATATATATATATATAGTGTTTTAGTTTGATTATGCTGCTTATGGTTGGATAGCTATGTGTTTTTTCTTGATTTTAGTTCAAGTCACAGACCTGATGAAGGCGTTATTGCATTAATTAGTCTTTTTATGTATATCTTTTTATGTATATGTTTTACTTTTCTTAATATCTCATCTTGGAATGTGGGTTGCAAATAGATAAGTAGTGTTTTCCTTAACTAGGATTTAGTTTGATCTAATCAGTAGTAGTGTGTGGGGGTGGGTAAGTGCTGTTCTTAAATGTACTTTTATTGCCCTGTTTATATTGTTTGCCATGAACAGGCTGTTTTAAAATTGAACAATACATATATTGTCCACACCTACTTCTAAGTATATAAAAGCTGATATGTTTAACACTGTTTAAACATTTCTGATTTTTGTTACTGAGGATCGCTTGTCTGTGATGAATAAAGGCTTGTTGCTTTGGAACACTACCTGGGTTCCATGATTTTTGGAAATGATTGTGACTGAGCTCAGCAATGATGTTTTAAGACCACTAGATTCTGTGTGTTTTTATTTTTGTTTTAAAGATAAAAATACAGCAACTATCTAAAAGTCAGAATATCAATACTGTACAGGTTAAAAATAATTGAGGAAAAAGTAAATTACAGTGGGTAACTATCTTCTCCCATCTGTATTCTATACTGGTGAGTAGAACCTACATGTTATAGAACAAATATAACTGAACTTCTCTGCAGAGATGGATATCTTGCAGCTCACATAAATGTTAAGATATTTTTGTCTGGCATACATTTTCTAAAACAGCTGCACCTTTGAGCTCAACTTCTGTCAAAAGAATTGTTGGTTCTACCTAACAATCAGTCTTTATTTTTTAAAAGAACAGTCATGCTTTTCTGATATCTGCATCAATATTCATCAAACAGGGAGCTGTAGCATTATGGGAGACAAGAATTTTTCAAAAATTCACAATGGATTTATAAGAAAAATAGTTTAGTAGTCATCTGCTTGCACGCCTGGGCAGGCATTGCAAACATTGCTTGCTTCTATTGGATTCCAGCCTTCAAGAGATTGTTACTTGTTTGCTGAGACCACAACAAACATTTTTTTGTTTTGCTGAAAAAGGGGGTTGCTAGCTTCTGGTCTCTTTTTTTCAGGGAAACGCTTTTGCTAGTTGTGTAGAGTTGAAATGATGCTTAATATCATTAAAAGCAATGGTAGGTTTATCTAGACATTTAAGCCAGGACTTGCTCGCCCGCTCTGTAGACCAGTGTGTATACTTTCCCTTCAGGGAAGATGTTTTGCTAGGTTGGTCATTCACATATCATATCATTTCACCTTTGCCACAGCAAGATTTGGAGATCTTTTGAAAGCTGCAAGATAGAAGCATGTGATATAAATGAAGGAATCAGCAAAACGAATGCTGGATGTTAATAGACTGGAGCTTCCCCACATGGTGTGGGTTCTCTCAAGATCCAGAGGAGGGGTCCATGGGTGGGTGTATAGGGAATTTTTACAACTCAAAAAGAGTTCAGGGAATAAAAAATAACAGGATCCTGACTGTTCTGCATGAAAGTCAAATAATGTACATTGAATTGTGTCAAGATCTGTTGCCTATCTTGTGTAATTGCCATCCATATTAGCGGTCTCAGCCATATGGTCATAACTCTCTTGATGCACTTTTCCTTGGTTAGAACACAGGATGCCTTGCTGGTTATGCAACTGCAGTGAGGTTTCCTGGATGACATATGTTTTGCTGGCATAAACTGCCTGGGAGTTAAAGCTTGATACATCAAGTAATGTGCCATTAATAACTGTAACACTTTTCTCATTTTGATTTTCATCATGGTCAACTACATTTTTTTCTCTAAAACTAGCTAATTTGTGTTGCTGTGTATCTGACAGATTTCAGCATTCAGTGGTGGTTAGATTTTTTCCAAGAAGGTTCATATTACCAAATAGTAACAAATTAATAAACTAGACTCTGCTCTTTCCCAAGCTCTATTTGAATGAAAAGGCTGAAGGAAACATTTAAACATTTAAATGATTGTTATATTTAAAAAGATTTAATGAAGCTCATACCCCTTCTCCAGTCTGCTAAAAATGTCTCATATTTTTGGAGACAGAATTTCAGCCTGTAATGGGTTGAAAGTATTGTCATTTTAGATAAATATGTTGAAATTCTAGAGCAAAAAGTATAAAATGTAAGAGTATTAATTTTCCAAGCCAGCTCATAGATTATGCAATGTTTAGCATTCCTTTCTCATCCTGTTGATGCAACTATCCTTTGCAATACAGTATGAATGTAAAGTTTTAGTTTATATACAGTAGCCAGAAAATTTGCATACCGCTTGACAGTCATTTTCTTTTCCACTCCTTTATAGATGATGTGCTTGTGTTGCATCGAATGTAATTAGTTTATATATGATTGAATTACCAGTCTTGCTACACACTGGAGTCTGAACTGAGCAAATCATTTGAAATTGGAAAATGCTTAACCTGTTCAGTATAACACTGCATACCAGCAGGTTTGCAGTGTAAATACATTGGCAATCATTTCTCAGTCTGCACACAAATATATCACCCATCACACCTTTCCTGTAAGACTGAGCACAGGGTCACCTAGACAGTAAGAAATATAAGGGAACTTATGGTGGAGTACCATTACTACTTAAATTTATAGACAACCTTATTTTCACATTCAAAAGAGAATATTGGACTCCAAATAGAGAGGGGCCAGATGTTTTGGTATATATTAACAACTTCAGTGATGATAAATTTGTGTGGCAGTAATGTGATCATGGAACTGATTGTAAATAGTCAGGGTACAGACAAAGTGGTTGAAATCCCATCCCCCACATAGGAAGTACACAAGATAAAACCTCTAAGGCAAACAATATTGGCTGCTGATTTGAAGTCAGCAAAAGCAAACATTTTTGACTAGCTGGTGCAGACAAGTTACTCAAATTTTGTCCTTTACTAATGTGCCCCCAAAATAAAAGGAAAAGCATATTAAATATGGATTTTGAAAGCTTCGGTAGAACAAATGAGAGCAATTTTATATGCCCTTCTTATTTAGTTCAATGTTGTGAATGCTTGCACTCTGAATTAATATATTTGTCTCAGATGCTGGTCTGGTCTTGTGGTGTAGTAATATGGCTTCTGATGCTCATAAGACATGAGGGTTCTGAGACGAGAATTGTACTGTTGAAGATCAGGCTGAAACTTATGTCACTACTCTAATGGAGATGTGTGTCATATAGCTACTGATAACCTGTGACTATGCAATCACATTTAACATCATGAAGTCTAATGACTGGAAGAAAGTGAAAGAATGATTTCTTAGGACCACTAAATGGTCCATATATCACAAGTGAAAACTGATTCAAGGGCTACATGACTATCCAAGCTCCCACCACTGATTCACTCTTTCCTTAAAGTCTGGATGAATCTGAGTTGCTTTAATGTGTTCACCTGAGGGTGGACTAGCATTTGTAAGGCCATGTGGTGTTCTTTGGGCTCTCTGTTGAAAAGTCAGCACTTGAAATGCTGATGGCTGACAAGCCAAAAAATAGAAGACTAAAAGCTCAGGAAAAGAGTAAATCTCAAAAATTGTTCTTCTTTAAACTTCTTTTTCACAAGGGTGTTACCACCTGCACCCTTCAAAGTTATATATACCAACACTGAGATTGTCATACCTTGTAGAAAAGGGAATATTCTGAGAAAAGTCCATCTTGGACTTAGTATATGTAAGTATATTTTTTCAGCCATTCAATCTCCATGGTTCGGGATTCGCTCTATTTGGTCCCAACATTTCAAATGATTACTGCTCTTTGTTATGTAAGAGTGATATCAGTTTGATGAAACACAATAATGTGGGTGCATGTGTATTTGTATATATAAATATAAATGTTTGTCTATGCATGTGTGCATGGGGGTGTTATTGTGAAGCTTATCAGTTAGACTGCAAGGAAAGCAAAAGGTGTAGAATCTAATTTAGGCCTAAAATACTAGGTCCCCTTGATTTTCAATGCATATTTTGGGCTATAACCAATTAAGCAGGAATACGCAGAAGCAAAAAAATACACCCTGAAAAATACTTAGTTGACTAACACCTGCCACCAG
The DNA here is from genome assembly GCF_019279795.1 of Protopterus annectens. Taxonomy (NCBI): domain Eukaryota; kingdom Metazoa; phylum Chordata; order Ceratodontiformes; family Protopteridae; genus Protopterus; species Protopterus annectens. The sequence continues at coordinate 1,309,543,897 of NC_056743.1, read as the reverse complement.
CAGAAGCAAAGAAGGTTTTTCATGCTTTGCATTTCTACTAGCATACCAATGGGAATATTTGTTTATATATTTTTTAAATAACAAGAACTATTTTTTTTAAATTCAGTTGTCTTTGCCACTTTTTAGTTGTAAACCTAAATTTTATATTTATATTTTATTTTATGCGTTGTTGACTGGGGTAGGCCACTAGGCCAGAAGCTACTTTTCAAGGGAGACCTGAGGTGGTATTTACAGAGTGTGTATAGGAAATTTGGCCAAGACACTGGGGAAATTCCTTACATTTCAGTAAGTGCCATGGGATCTTTTACATCTATCTGCGCTACCATTAACTCAGGCAGATGGGGACTCAGTTTAATGTCTCGTCCAAAGGACAGCCCACTCAGGAGTGCAGAACCCCCTTCTATGCAACACTGGAGTGTTATTATTGGAAAATGAATTCAGATAGCTGGTGGGGGAATAAAGCTCACAATCTCTGGATCTTCCAGCACCAAAGGTGGGCGTGCTACCTGCTGATCCACTGACAATACAGATACAATGCACTAGATGTAAATCCAAAGAGGAGTATAACCCTTCCCTATCTTCAGAATGAATACATCTAATTAAATACATGCCTTTCCTGGCATAAAATTTCAGAGAGAATTATGAGAAGGGTGAATGTTAATGGCCTTCTGTTTCATCATGGGAGCGTGGTTTTATATAGTACATTGTTATACTGAGCCAAGATGACCATACTGTAGCCCTTCAACCACAGGGAACTTAAGGTCAAACATTTATAATTAGGACGTGACATTTTGCAGGACAGAACTTCATTACTAAAGAAGTCTGAAAAAGATTTGTTTGTCATTATTATTGCTTTGAAGGGGTTTCATGTTAAATCAACAAAGTTTGTACTTAAAAAAAAAAAAAATATATATATATATATATATATATATATATATATATATATATATATATTTTTTTTTTTATTAATTAATTTATTAATTTATTATTGTTTGTTAACTGGGTTAGTCCAGCTGGACTTATGGCCCATTTTCAGTGGAGACCCGAGGAGAAAAGCTCTGGTACATAGCATAAAATCAGAGATTTGGAACATTACAAAATATAAAATCCAGAAATTTGCAACATTACAAAATATAAAGTACATATTTTTGTCAAACTTGGAAAAGGCAGCATTCCAGAAAGTTGCCACATTAGTAATAGATAGTGTGAGTATCATATGTCAATATTAGTATGTACAGGAATAACAGTTTTACAATAATATACACGCTGCTTTGCAATTAAGAGGGTGTCAGTTTGAGAATATGTGTAAGATAGGACAGAGGCTGGCATGCAAAAGAAATAATTTTTGGAAAGATGTACAGAGAAAGACCTATGACATTTTGTTAAATTTGGCAAAGAAAACATGATTTAGGTGTGGAGTTAGTGGTGTGGGTGTTTTAGGTGAGAGCATGTGAAGGACATTCCCATTTAGAAGCCAGATGGGAGCGAAGCATGGATTTGAAGTTGTTATGGTTTGGTATGTTACGTAGTGGTGTGAGTAGAGTGTTCCACAGTTTGGCTATGGTGTGGGATAGTAATAGTTGGCCAGGTGGATGTAGGGGTTTGTGTACATGTAGGAGGTTTTGGCCTTTGGATCTCAGGATGCGGCTAGGTGTGTAGGGTGTTAGAGATTTGGCAAGAGATGGGCATTCTGTTGGTTTAAAGATGAGTTTGTGGGCTGTTGTAAGTTGTAGGTATTTTAGGTGGTTGCGGAGTTCTAGCCAGTTTAGAGTGTGAAAGGAGTGGCAGTGATGGGAAGAGTTCTTAGAATCGGTTGCAAATTTGCAGATTTTGTTGTAACAAGCTTTGAGTTTGGAACAGAGGCCAAGTGGTAGGTTGGAGAATAGGGGAGCACCGTACAAGAGAGAGGGGAAAAGGAAGGTAGATGCGAGGGTTTGACGGGAAGAGGGAGTAAGGTAGCAGTTATGTCTGTAGAGGAGACCGGTTTTCCGTTGGGTTTTTTTGATTGCAGAGAGGATGTGGGAATCAAATTTTAGGTTTTCATCAATGGTAATGCCAAGTAGCTTGGTACTAGGAACGATTTCTAGAGGGGAGTTATTGTGGCTTTTGATGGAAAATTTCTCTAATTTCTCTCATAGGCCTAGATTATAAATGTAACTAATATCAACATCCAGCCTTTATGCTCTATGCCTCCTGGACAATTTCTTTAATATCTTAGTTGCTTTAGTGAATGATACCTATTTGACTGCAATTCTACCTGTTGTTTTTACTGCGGTGGAGGTGTTGTGGTAGCGTTGTCACCTCACAGTAAGACGTTGTCCTGTTCGATTCTCAGCTAGAGCGTCTTCTGTGTGGAGACATGCGTGAATGGGTGTACCTTCATTGAAGGTTGTGCGTCAGGGCCGGCAACTCGGCACGTAAAAATCTACTGCCAATCATTAGCGGAGCGGAGTTCCGCTGTGGCGACCCCTAACAGGGAAACGCTGAAAGACCCAACAACCTATTGATTGTAATGCAAATATGTTTCTTTGTAATTCATTATGTGATGTAACTTTGTATTGTGGAGCTTTTCTCCCCAGGCCTCCACTGAATATGGGCTCTTGAGCCCAGTGGACCTCCCTGGTCACCAAACTGGAATAAATAAATAAATTAATTAATTAATAAAAATTGGTCCTTGCTGAATTGGGAGGTTTTGGTGGGAGTGAAAATTATTAGTTTTGTTTTGTTGGCAGTTAGGGCAAGATGATGGGATTGCATCCATGATTCTGTTTTGGAGAAGGCTATTTGGGTATTAAGTAGAAGTTTGTAGGGGCAGGAGGCTGAGCAGATGATGGTGGAGTCATCAACATATTGGATGTCTGAGGTGTCAGGGATGGAGTGGTGAAAGTTGTTGATGAATAAATTAAAGAGAAGTTGGCCCAATACTGATCCTTGAGGAACTCCTGTGGGTGTAGGTAAGAAAGGGGAGGTTGATTCTTTCCATCGTACAGCCTGGTGGTACATGGAAAGGTAGCTGGAGAACCAGGCTAAGGTTGAGGGAGATAGGTGCAAGTGTGAGAGCTGGGAGAGGAGTAGGGAATGGGAGATTGTGTCGAATGCCTTTGAGAAGTCAAGAAATAGAGAAGATATGTATTTGCTGCTATCACGTGCTAGGTTGACTGTTTCAAGGAAGGAAAGGAGGGCTGTCATGGTGCTGTGGCCGGGGTGGAAGCTGTGCTGGGTGGGAGAGAGGAGTTTGTGCTGGGTTAGGCAGGGCATTAGCTGGGAGTGGATGGTTTTCTCCAGAATTGTAGAGAGAGGAGAGAGTATAGCTATGGGTCTGAAGTTGGTAGTGTCTGTGTTCTTACCACCTTTGTGGAGAGGGATTATGTATGCATGATGCCAGATGGTTGGTACATAGGATTCCTGAATGGATCTATTTATGAGAATGGATATGGGATAGGCTATTGATTCAGCTGATATTTGAAGAAAATTAGCTGGACGGTTGTCAGGGGCATTCAGCGTGGTTTTAGCTTTTGGAGTAGTCTTTTGATAGTGTTGGTAGAGACAGGTTTAAGGGAGAACAGGGGGAAGGAGGAGGGTGAGAGGGGATTTGGGGGACAGGGTGAGGGGGTAGTATTGGTGGGTTGGGGAAAGTGGAGGATAATTTAGCTATGCAATCAATGAAAAATGTGTTGAATTTAGTGGCTGTTTCAAGGCTTGAGAGGTTAGGATTTGGGCAGGGGTTGGAATTATTACTGGGGTTGAGTATTAAGGAGATGGATGTCCAGAATTTCTTTGGGTTGTTCGAGTGCTTGGATTGCAGATTGCAGTAGTAGTTTTTTGTAATCTTTTGTTATTGATGTTTTGGCTAGGTTACGTAGATGTTTATATTCTTTGAGGGTGCTGTTTTTTTTGTTTTTGGTACAGTTTCCCTTTTTGTTTTGTTGATTCATTATCAGTTTAGTTTCTTGGGCTAGCCAGGGGCAGGGATTAGTTTTGATGCATTTGGTTTGGAGAGGGGCTAGTTCATCAAGTAAGGTAAGGAAAATATGGTTAAAATATGAGACAGCATTATCTAGGGGGAGGCTTTTTAGTGGAGACCAGTCAGTAATATTAAGACATTCAGAGAAGATTTTGGGGAGCTAGGTTACAGGATTGCTTGAATAGGTGTTGTTTTTCTATGTGAGAGGGTAGGCAGTCTATGAAGGCTGGTAAGTGGTCGCTTAGGGGGTCTGGTATTATACCAGCTTTGAAGATATAGATGGGGTGGGTTGTTAATATCCAATGTAAGATGGTATCAGAGGTACCATCTTTATTTGGCCTGGTTGGGAGGTATATTAGTTGGTTGAAATTGTAGAGGTTGATTGAGTGAGTTGGTGTATCTAAGATGAAGGGAGCCCAGTTAATATTTATGTCACCTAGAATGTAGGTTTCATTTTTGATGTTTGAGCTAAACCATGAGAGGATGTCTTCTAGAGTTTTGGTATTGCCTCCAGGTGGGATGTAGATAGAGCAGATGCAGATGGATTTGTAGTTGTTAAGTTTTAAAAAGCCCAAGTCAATTATGCATTGGCAAAAGTTGGGATGGGGTTGGTCAGTGGAGTAAAAGTGAGAGTGGAGGGGGTAGATAATAGCTACGCCACCTCCTTTTCTATGATGCTTATCATTGCGTATGATATGGTAGTCTGGGGGGAGAATTTCATCATCTCTGATGGTGAGTTTTAGCCAGGTCTCAAGGACTGCAGTTATGTCTGGCTGGTTGTGATAGAGCCAGGCATGTAGGCTGGTGATTTTATCACATAGGCTGTGTGCATTTAGGGTCATGAGGCAGATAGCCTTGAGTTTGTGTGGATTTGAATTTGGATTAGGGTGGGTAATGCTGAGGCTTGGACCTGGGTTAGGGTGGATGTCACCTGAGAGAGAAAGTGAGATATGGGGAGTTGCTGACTGAGGAGGAGTAGAGAGGATAGAGAAATCTTATTTTGCTGGGGGAGGGTTTTCTTTGATAAAGAAGTTAGAGTAGGGTGAGGTGTTGTTGGGGTGGGGAGTATGGTGGGTTTGAAAAGATGGGATGGGTTGGAGGAGTAGAGTTCTGGGGAGATGTGTGAATATAGATGGGATGTATGTGGGATGCCTGAGGTGGTAGTATGTGTGGATAAAGGTAGGTGTGTGTTGGTGAGGAGGTTAAGTTGGGTAATATAGGTTAGGAATAATAGAAGGGTAGTTAGTAGTAGAGTTTGTAGGGGGAAGGTAGGCATTGTTGTATGGGTGTGTGAGGAGTGGTGTGTGTATGGGAGAGGGTGGGGTGTGTGCGAATTGGTGTGTGTATATGGGAGTGGGAAGGGTTTGGTATAGGGTGTTTATGATTGGTGTAGGTGTTGAAGGGGTGTGGTGTGAGGAAGTATAAGTGTAGGTGCAGGGGAGTGGGTGGGATTTGGGGGTAGGCTAGGGGAGCAGAGTGAGCCTGTAGGATGAACGGAGCGAGATAGAGCAAAAGGAGAAACAACAGCAGAAAAAAAGTATCAGCAACTGCCGTTTAAATAGTAAGGTAAGCAGTGGTAATTGGATGAGAAAATATAAGGGAGAAATAATTTACAAAGATAAATGTTGATGTCCTAATTCAGTTAGTTTGCACTTTGCAGGGGGGGGGGGGTGTAGATTATTACCAGCCTTTTTGAGAGTAGTAGCTGGGATTTGAGATATTCAGTCAGTTTCAGAGAAATGAAGCCTTACTGAGAGTAATGTTGTACTGGCTTGAGGTTGGTATATATATATATATATATATATATATATATATATATATATATATATATATATATATATATATATATATATATATATATATACTGGACTTGAACCCTTTATGTTTCTGAAGTTTTTTTTGTTATCTTAGTAAAAATCAAATATTAAATTTAGTAATAAAATAAAGTGCAAATGTTATATTAATATTTTAGTAATACTGCAGTTGTGTTTGCCATTCTTATTTATCATTGTTTACAATGATACTATTATATTTTGCAGTCATGTTATTTATCTGAAAAGAATACTGCAGAAGCATGAGTTGCTGTAAGCTGCCAATTTCCTCTCTGCTTGTGGTTTTCATGGCTCAGAGTCAGGTTGGCTAACTATGTAATTACTTCACTTTTGATATGTTGAAATAGTTTTGTCATCATTTTTACTACAATTTCCGATTATCTTCACCCTGCCCTGTAGTCACATCTGTAAGCATACATGTGGATGACAAGATTATTAAGCATTTCCCATGATCAAGTAAAAGTTATTGTCTGTTATTTTTAGTTAAGAGATCTGTCTTTACTACTTAATAAAAGCATTTACATTCTTTGAAAACATCTTTTTCACTAGAGCATGTTCATAATATAATATGAAACGTGGCATGTAGACCCCCAACCCCATCACCATCATCATTATCATCATGATCTTTTATGAACCTCATTTTACCAGTTTTTTGAATGTGGTGGAATGGTGTGTTAAGTGTTGCTACCTCTCTCACTTCAGGACTACTCTCCTACCATCTTCAAGAGTCATGCCTGACTCTCGCAGACTTTCTCTCATAGAGTCATGCCTGAGTGTCACTGACTTTCTTGCATACATTCCATACTTGTCTTTGCTGTGTGTCTTCATGTCCTCTTGGATTCCTACCATCTTTCTCAAATTTTCTTTTCAAAATCATCTTCTGCTTTACTGCACCACAATCTGTTCTACTTGAACTGTCTCTGTAATTGGGGTTACTTTGGCTTCTGCTCTGATACCCTCATTTTTTCACCTGTCTCACACTGTGCATCCTACCACCTTTCTCAAGTAGTTTGTCTCCATCACCTCTAACTTCCTCAACTGCTCTGCCTTCACTGCCTAGGTTTCAGCACCATACAGAAGTAATGGTCACACCACAGTTTTGTACCATGTATGTTTTAGCTTCTTTTGGCATTCTTCTGTCACACACTACCCATGACACTTTGTGCTAGTTGACTGCAGCACTTCTGATTTTAGATTTGATCTTCTCATTTAGACTAAAATATAGCCACACCTCCATATATTTGAAACTGTTAACCTTTTCAACTATTTCCCTTACTTCTTAATTTTCAGCGAATTCCTCTCCTTTTGCTGCCATAATACTGTTTTGGCCGAACTCAATTTTACCTCATGTGCTTTCAGTTTTGCATTTCATTTCCTGATCATTTGCCAAAGTACTGGCTCAGTGTCTGCTTGTAGTGCCAAATAATCTGCTTATAGCAGCTTTGGTGATCTGCCTCCTCTGACTTGTTTGCTAATAGACTGCATGACCAATGGGCTCAAAGATTAACCCTAATGTGCACCATCTCCCACTGGGACCCCCTGTGTGAATCTGAACACTATTCATACTTGTGCCAGTGGGTCATTCAGTGTAGGGTGTACTGATTCTACCACTGCTTCTCGCTTTGTACTTTGCAACTTGGGATTCTGTCTGATCTTTAATCTACCATGGAGGGTTTCCTCATTTATTAACTTACAGAGCAACAATGTAGGAGTGGATTTGATATTGGAGGCACTCCATGGTAGGTCCTTCAGACTGGCTTTGTAGTTTCCTGTGAGATAGAAAAATATATATTTTTCTATACTTTTAACAGTGTAGGTGCTAGATTTAATTTACATGCACACACACACACACACACACACACACACACACACACACACACACACACACACACACACACACACACACACACACACACACACACGCTAGGCATACTGTTCTAGTGCAGTGCATGATGCCACAGTTTCTGTGGTTCTGAGAAGATAGCTTAATTCTGAGAAGGAAGTTGGACTATCCGAGCTGTTGACCAGCCTTATTACAACTGAAGAGGATCCCCTTACATAGCAACTGATATTGTAAGAAAATTGCTAAAGGGCTGTACATTAGCACCATTTATTCTTAACTGCATACAGGTGTCGCTGAATGTGTAATCTTCTGAGTGGAATTTTTAACTACATTGATTTTAAAGTAATGGTAAATGTGTTCATCTCATAGACACAGGTACCAGGATTCAATTCTGACCTCTGGTCACAGTCTGTGTAGAGTTTCCATATTCTACCATGGTAATGTGGTGTCCCTCCTACCTCACAAAAAATATACTGGGTGTTTCCACCACAAGGTTAGAAGGTACTGGATTCTAGCCCAGCCCTCCAAGTTGAACATGAGTGACATGTTAACAGTGTGCACCCCAAAATAAACCACATTGTGGGAAGGAGCCTATCGGGAAAGAGTTGTGCAGATCAGTTGATTTATGATTCAGCTGTAGGCAGGATGGATTGGGTGGAGAAGAGTGTCAGGAGTCATTTGTGACAGACGAATACTTGTAAGAGTGAAAGGGAAGGTCTGCAAGAGGGTAGTGAGACCAGCTATGTTATATGGGTAGGAGACAGTGGCATTGACAAAAAGGCAGGAGTTTCAGCTGGATGTGGCAGAATTAAAGATGTTAAGATTTGTACTGGGTATGACGAGGGTGGACAGGATTATGAATAAGTATATTAGAGGGTCAGCCCAGGTTGGAAGGTTTGGAGACAAAGCCAGAGAGGCACAATTACGTTGGTTTGGACATGTGCTGAGGGGGGATGCTGAGTATATTGGGAAAAAGATGCTAAAGATGAAGCTACCAGGTAACAGGAAAAGAGGAAGGCCTAAGATAAGGTTTATGGATGTGGTGAGAGAGGACAAGCAGGTGGTTGGTGTGACAGAGCAAGATGCAGAGGACAGGAAGAAATGGAAACAGGTGATCTGCTGTGGCAACCCCTTACGGGAACAGCCGAAAGAAGATGATGATGATGTAGTGCATGGTATCCTCCATATAAGTGAACATAGATCACCAACTGTAAGTTGTGTCAGGAGGACTAGCTACTCAGCAGTGTAGAAACTGGCTTTAATTGATTTTGTTACTTTGACTAATGCAACCCAGCATGTAAAACAACATTCAACTTATTTTGCCGTCTGAAATCTGCCACCAAGTCTTAATATCTTCCTGACTATAGGGAGGCCATTTCTGCCTTAATTTTGTTTGCTGAGCAAGCCATTTGAATTGATACAATGCTTTAGGCTCTATACTTCCATCATTATAAGCACTTGTCTGTCATCTATAATTAAACTCATATCCCTATCATTGCTGTGGCTTTAACAAAATAGCAGACTTCTTAAGAGTACTTTGAATTCACCTTGCAATTCTGTTTTTTATTTGATTATTAACTTAGTAAATTGACTAGATCAACAACTCTTCTGCCATAACTAGGTCACAAGGCAGATGAACAATAATGCAATACCTTACATATGCAGCACCCCTCTTACATATATAAAAATGTAGCCCCCCCTCCCTCTTTAGTAATGGGAGCTAACTCTAACCCTACACCTTAATGTCATTAGAACCTGCCAGTAACACTGCCACTATTCAACCAAATTTGTGGCTAGTGTTATGGAGGTTCAGTTTTTCAGTTTTAATATCGGGAGAGGAAATAGTTTTCTTGTCTCAGTATTATAGTTTTTGTTTTTGTTTTTCTTCACTATTGTGCATGATTCAACTTATTTTGTTGGTGTTTTAAGTTTGACATTAGAGTGGTTTGGTCATATACAATAGACCCATGTGCATGTAGGTATGTATATATACAATACATACAAACACACACACTTTCTCTCTCTCTCTCTCTCTCTCTATATATATATATATATATACATATATATATATATATACATATATATGTGTATATATATATATATATATATATATATATATATATATATATATATATATATATATACATATACATACATGGGTCCCCTTCATAGAGTTAACTTTCATATCATCGTGACATCAATGTCGAAAATTTAAATACACAAACACCCGAAACATCGTTTTTTCTCCCCAGGTAAGTAACCACTTAGCCACCAAGGTGAGCTTTGTCTTTTTATCCACTATTGTGCAATCTTGGAGTTGGTATATTTAGTTAGGGGGGGAGTAGGGGTGCAGCCATCCACATGGGTGAGTGTGGGGTGCAACAAGCCCCCAGTTTGGCGGGTTTAATTTTGTTACATTTGTAATTTATTTGTTGGTGGCCAAGTGGTTACTTATCTGGAGAGAAAATAGACTGTTCTGGGTGTTTGTGGTTTTAAATTTTCAACATTGTCATCTTAATGATATGAAAGTGAATGAAATGGTAAGTTGACAATATGAAGTAGACCAATATACACACATATATACATACATATACATACATATATATATATATATATATATATATATATATATATATATATATATATATGTGTGTGTGTGTGTGTGTGTGTGTGTGTATGTGTGTGGGTGGGCCTGTGTATTTTTTCTCTATCTATATAATATATATATATATAAATAATTTTCCATGATTATATGAATATAATTCCATAATTATATGAATATATTCCAAAGACATGCATCTGGAGCATTTCTCCCCGGGCCTCCGCTGAAAACAGGCTCTGTGGAACCTAGTCGGACTTTCCCGGTCAACAAATGATAAATAAATAAAATAAATAAATAAATAAATAAAAAAAAATATATATATATATATATATGTATATATATATATATATATATATATATATGTGTGTGTGTGTGTGTATGTGTATGAGGGTCTATATCACATAGTCGAAGTCTTATAACTTCGAACATGTAATGTTCAAAACATTATGTTCGGAGTTACAAAACTTCGACTATGGATTAAAAAAAAATTAATAACAGAAAACAAAATAAACTGTTTTAAGCAGGGGGGCAAGCCCCCCAGCACCCCACACAGCCCTTGCTACTTAAATATGCCAACTCCGAGATCGCATCCCGTTGAACAAAATGGAAACCTCTGCTTATGGAGATTTCCATTCAAACGCTCGAACTTTTACAAATTCCATATGATGTTCGAACTTGTAAAGGTTTGACTACGTAATAGGAACCCTGTATACACACACATACAGACACACACACACACACACACACACACACACACACACACACACACACACACACACAGTCATATATATATATATATATATATATATATATATATATATATATATATATATATTATATTTATATTCTGTATATAATTTTTCTATACATTGTGTTTGGTTAGTCATGCTATATATAATGTCAGTTATCTATTGCTTTTATACCCTCAAGCCAGCGCTGATATTGACATTTTATGTATATATATATATATATATATATATATATATATATATATATATATATATATATATATTGCATTTTGTCATTCAATCTGTATATAATATCATGTAGCTGTTCTGTTTACTTTGGGCTGAGATTGAAATAGGTCCAGTGGAACAGTGCTCTAACCCATTTAATAAATTCAAAATAAAATAAACAGCCTTTCTCCAGTACTGTCTTTTTATATAAAAAAATCATCTTTAGGTTGTGCATTGCATATTGCAACCACCAAAACTCTTTGTATTAATTTTGTATGATGATTCACTTTAATGTATGTGTACTATTGTGCTACCTCCAAAACTGTTTTTGCATCATTTCTATAAAACATTCACTTTAATGTATGTGCATGGCACAGGGCAATTCATTTATTACACTCTTGATATGTCTCTGTTATAACCTTATAAAAATATTGCTTTAAAAGACGGTTATCACAGTGTTATAATAAAGTTACATATATAACAATGGAGCTATTATCTCCAGGCCTAATTAAAACAATCAATAATTGTAATATCAGGAGGGAAAAAGTAAAGTAAGATACCCTACACAAACAAAGAAAAGTGCAGGCTGAAAAGGGGGAAGGTGGGAGGCTACTAATATTAAAACAGTGATCTATTCAAATACTTGCCATTATGATAAATTAACTAGCATAAATGTTCTGTGTTCTTCATTAGATCACTATTGCAGTAGCTGTAACTGTATGGGACAGTAGTCATAGCTTAGAAAGAAAAGGTGGATAGAGAAGGAAAAGAGTCTAGAAGCCCATGAAGGATGGTTTCTGCAAATCCAGCTCTAGCTCTGATTTAAGTTTGTAGTGCCTAGTAAAGGTGTGCCCAGAAGACCAAGTAGGCATTTCTAGATCTAAGGTCCATCCCTTTCCAAATAAAACTCAGAAGTAGCCACAGCTCTAACAAAGTAAACCCTGTCAATCTGAGGTGGTCTTTTCCGTGTTAACTGTAACAAAATTTGATTGTCTTAGACAGACATTTAGAAACGGTTTGTTTACAAACTGGCAGGTCTTTCTTACTGCCATCAAAGGATACAAAAAGTTGATTAGAATTTTTAAAATCCTTAGTTTTGCCCAGAGAAAATCACAATTGTTTGTTGACATTTAAAGTATTCAGAATGTTTCTCCTCTGTTTTGGAGTTCAGGATAAAACACAGGGAGTTAAGTAGTCATAGCAAGGAGGAAGGTAACCAAGGAACAAAACAGGAAGGTAGATGGGGGGAGGAGGCTGTGGTGAATGGATAGTGTGAATGACTGGGAAAAGAGAGAGAGAGGTGCTGATTGCAACATTAGTGTAGGACATGAGCTCAAACAGAGGAGAAAGCTATATGAAAACAGTTAAATATGAAAGCTGGGTAAATAATGATATCTGGAGGCTAAGCAGGAGTCACAGAACCTTGCTTAGGCATTTAGAAAGGCTTGATGCTTACATTAAACAAAAAAAATACATTGGTTATTATGCTCCTTCGGTGAAGGTTGAACGTCGAGCTGGCACCTCGGCATTCATGAAAATCTACTGCCAATCATTAGTGGACCGGAGTTCTGCTGTGGCAACCCCTAACCGGGAAAAGCCAAAAGACAAACAACAACATGCTCCTAAGGTCATTTGAGACCATTTTACTTAAGCTCATACGTTCGTCGATTATTACTAAGTTAATAACCCCAGGGGGCCTTTTTAACCCTAGCTATGCTCCTAAAGGAGAAACACATTAATAACTATACCAACATCTAACCCAAAATGAGGGAAACAGTCAGCAGCCTTTTATATGCCCAGCCAATAACCAGTCTAAATCAAGCCATGTACCATGTGTTTGCAAGGTAAATACCTTAACCATTACACCATTCCTCGACCTGCAGCCTTCTTCTCCAAAGGTGAGTGTGCTACCTGTTCTGCTACTGACGCTATATTTTTTATTCTGTATTCAGGAAGGAAGTTAGTATGAGTAGCCTGAAGGCACCTTTGTATGGGACCCCAGTGAGTATTGTGAGAAAAGCATGTAGATAAGCTAAAGGCAATATTTGTAGAATAACACAAATTTGTAGAATAAAAGTTTGTCTATCAGAGCATCACAAAACCAATCAAATATTTCTCTCTGTCTGTCTCTCAGGAAGCTAGTGTGCTTTCTGTATCAATACATTGTGTTTTTCCAATATGGCAAATGCCGAGATGAACTTGCAGATTTTATTTTTTACAATTCTATTCAGTTTATATTAAAGAATGATTCATGGAAGAGGATACAAATACCTATTCTAACTTAAAGATGAGCACATTTATCCAACAGTTGAAAAAACAACAGAATTAAGGAATTTAGTGAGTTTGTAAGTTAACTTTTACTGAGAGTACCTTGCTGGAGTCTAACTCTGACAACAGTTCAAAAACTGTTCAAAAATATCTACAAATATAAAACAGGGATCTAAGTAATTTGAAATTTCTTTGGCTGTGCTGTAAAAGGGAGATAAGACTCGTTAGTGAGGGGCATCAAGTAATATAATGTGGATTTCATTCTTAATATTTAGAAGCTCCTTACTCCCATATCAAGGTAAAATTGTATTAAAAGCTTTCTTGAAGCACCTACTGAAATGTAAAAATAACAAAATATCCGTTCACCATTCACAGTTTATTCACTGAAGTGTTTTTGTCTTTTGCTTATCACTTCTTCAGAGCCTTCTGAGATATAACTGGTAAGTTGTTTTTTCACACAATGACCAAACTATTTCTGTGTGAACTGACACAGAATTCTTGGAAATGCAGATTTAAGTTGTTTATAAAAAGTGGCTGCAATTGCGCACTGGACTAATCTACAGCAAATCTAACCACAAAGGAGATGTTTCTGACCCCGAATTATAGAGTTCTATTAGTAAAACATTGCTTAAAGCAATTCAAAGTATTCTTACCAAAGCCAATGTGATTAATTTGTATGAATAATTCTCTTTGGTCTGCATCGCTGAAGGCTTGTATCAGGTCTACTAAAGATACCACTGTCATTTCTGTAGTACATGTATGTACACTGGGAGCATATACAAGTGCATAGTAAAGATAAGTGGATCTATATCATGTACAAGTGCATAGTAAAGATAAGTGGATCTATATCATGTTATCAAAAAATAAAAATGTCGAACCGCACAACAGCGAAAGTGGTGAAATGTCGAGGGTCCATTTTTGAGATCACAGTACAGTGAAGATTGTGATATTTGCCCTTTCCTCACTTTAGTGCGGTCTTGTTGTTGGAATATATATTTAGCAGGGGTGCGGGGGGATGCAGCCCCCACAATACCGAATTCGAGTTTTGGCATTTTTGCTCTTGTGAGCATTCAACATTTTGTGTCTGTGATGTTATGATATAGACACAAGATAAGTTGCAGGTTGTCATACAGGAGGGAGTATTATAACAAATGTTTAGATCAAGGCACAGAGTAGTAAGTTTTGCCAGCAATGGAACAAGAGCAGAGCCATGACTTGGATAAGAAATCTTTTAGAAGGTATCTAAGGTTAGAGATAAATCTGATTTGGCAATAAAATTCCATTTTGGCAACCGAGCAGGAGTACAGACTATGGCTAGCAGATTTTTGCAGTTTATAGATGGGAAAGAGTTGTTTTTCATTAGATGGGCAAGATCTGTTTGTATGGTAGGTATATAGACTAGAACTTAAAGCAGGACAAACATCAGGTTTGTGTGTAATGTTGACAGTAGTGACAATTCATAAGAAGGCCAAGTTGTAAGGTAATGTGAGATAGTTCAATACTCTGAAGGCTGTACAGTGATGAATATGGTGTTTATTAGTGAGATAGTTCAATACTCTGAAGACTGTAATGTGATGGATATGGTGTTGTTTATTAGTGAGATAGTTCAATACTCTGAAGGCTGTACAGTGATGGATATGGTGTTGTTTATTAGTGAGATAGTTCAATAATCTGAAGACTGTAATGTGATGGATATGGTGTTGTTTATTAGTGAGATAGTTCAATACTCTGAAGGCTGTACAGTGATGGATATGGTGTTGTTTATTAGTGAGATAGTTCAATACTCTGAAGGCTGTACAGTGATGGATATGGTGTTGTTTATTAGTGAGATAGTTCAATACTCTGAAGGCTGTACAGTGATGGATATGGTGTTGTTTATTAGTGAGATAGTTCAATACTCTGAAGGCTGTACAGTGATGGATATGGTGTTGCTTATTAGCGAGATAGTTCAATACTCTGAAGGCTGTACAGTGATGGATATGGTGTTGCTTATTAGTGAGATAGTTCAATACTCTGAAGGCTGTACAGTGATGAATATGGTGTTTATTAGTGAGATAGTTCAATAATCTGAAGACTGTAATGTGATGGATATGGTGTTGTTTATTAGTGAGATAGTTCAATACTCTGAAGGCTGTACAGTGATGGATATGGTGTTGTTTATTAGTGAGATAGTTCAATACTCTGAAGGCTGTACAGTGATGGATATGGTGTTGCTTATTAGCGAGATAGTTCAATACTCTGAAGGCTGTACAGTGATGGATATGGTGTTGTTTATTAGTGAGATAGTTCAATACTCTGAAGGCTGTACAGTGATGGATATGGTGTTGTTTATTA
Organism: Protopterus annectens; assembly: GCF_019279795.1. Classification (NCBI taxonomy): domain Eukaryota; kingdom Metazoa; phylum Chordata; order Ceratodontiformes; family Protopteridae; genus Protopterus; species Protopterus annectens. The sequence continues at coordinate 1,309,528,098 of NC_056743.1, read as the reverse complement.
GTGAGATAGTTCAATACTCTGAAGGCTGTACAGTGATGGATATGGTGTTGTTTATTAGTGAGATAGTTCAATACTCTGAAGGCTGTACAGTGATGGATATGGTGTTGTTTATTAGTGAGATAGTTCAATACTCTGAAGGCTGTACAGTGATGGATATGGTGTTGTTTATTAGTGAGATAGTTCAATACTCTGAAGGCTGTACAGTGATGGATATGATGTTGTTTATTAGTTGCAAATTTTGCAACTTTGTTATAACATACTTGTAGATTTGCTTTAAAAGTTGATAAGGTTAGGAGCACCATACAAGAGTGAAGGAAGGAAGGAAGTAAGTAGTTGCAAAAGTGGCTTTAGTGGTATTATTTAGAATGCTTTTGTGTCTATAGAGCATATACCTATTTTTTGTTGATTTTTTTATATTGTTTTGAACATGGAACTCAAATTTAGGTAATTGTCTATTGTCACTCCAGTTTTGTTTGCAGACTGCTTTATGTTCTGTGTTGTTCATTGAGAAGATTTTGAAATTAAGTTCATCCTTCAGTTGTTTTTTTTCTCTTTGCTTTTTCTGTCTGTGGTCATGCCTCACTACTCTCTTCATCTACCCTTCATCTTCATATATGAAACATGGGAGCCTATTCCACAGGAAAAAAGATGCCCCCCCCCCCAACCAGTCATTCTTAATGGTTATTCTGGCATGTTTTTCTACTTGTTGCTATTGACCCTTTTCTGACTTTATCTTCTTCTTTTCTCATCATTTATACAATGAACTGGGTTGGCACTTTCCTGTTCTGGTCCTCCTTGGGTTGTCTCTGCAGTGCATGTTAGTGATGTTGTGCTTTGTTGCATGCATGAGGTCCACAGCCAGAAGCTTGTCTTTGCACACTTGCCTGCCTTTCCTATGACTTCCTCACTCTGATCACATGTACTTTTCAAGTGCAAGTCCTCACTGATCATGCCTAATGCTACTTGTGACTGTAAAAAGTCTCCAGTAATTTACTAAGCACTCCATTTCTCATAATACCGTCAGTAAACAAGCTCTGATACATATCTTGGTAGCTAAAGGCTGTGTCATGCTACAGGATACTTTGATATTTAGTGTTGCACAGATGTGAAATAGTTGTTTGTAAATCACAGCCTGCATCTGTCACCAGCTCCATTGTGAAAGAAGGCCGAAAAGCAAGGTGCCTACTTCAGCAACATTATTGGTGCCTTGAAATCAATAGAAAGTAAAGGAAATTATGGAGAAAAGCCAGCAGAGACAGAAACACTTCTATGAAATAAACTGTGTGAGACTACCATATTTACAGCTTGGAGCTAAAATAAGAATACACAAAACATTTGAAAGTTTGTAGCCTGAAGCTGAGTAGCTAGCCAAACAGCAGGTGAAGATATATGCTATTCATAGAGATGATGGAAAGCTGTATATAAGGAATTACAGATATTTGTATAAGGCAAATACACTGAAGCTCAAGGAGAGAAGAAACCCGAATTGTGCAAGAAAAGAGGAGATTTCATGATTGTGATCATGGAGAGCTACAGAGAGAGGTCTCTCTAGCCATGTCTCCAAGATAAGTGACAGAGCATTAAGAAATGTCTCCACAGGAAGATCAGATATATAAGGAGACAAATATTCAAGATTTGGAAACCATTGAAGAAATCACAGGTCACAGATCATAAGCAAATTCAAACAGAGCCAGATCGAGCACTAGGCAACATAGGTGGTTGCCTAGGGCCTGCTGGCTTGGGGTGGGGTGCAGGAGGGCTTTCCCAACATTTAATTAAACTATTAAAAACATTTTTGCAAAAAAATTAAAAAAATGTTTACCTTTCTTCTTTAAGAATACACTCTGTGTCTGTGCATGCATCTTTAGTATGACACACACACACACACACACACACACACACACACACACACACACACACACACACACACACACACACACACACACACACACACAGCAGCTTCCTTTCTCAAATGTGTACTTCTCCATGAGCATTGGAATGAACTTCAGCACAACAATTTTCTTTTAGGGCTATGAGCAGGATTTACATGTTGGAACTGAAATGTATGTACTTCTCCATGAAACTTCACTTACAATATACACAGAGTGCTACCATAAACCAAGAACTTCTCAGCAGGTATGTGCATGTGTGTGTGTGTGTGTGTGTGTGTGTGTGTGTGTGTGTGTGTGTGTGTGTGTGTGTGTGTGTGTGTGTGTGTGTATGTGTGTTTGGGTGAATGTATGCGTTTGTGAAATGTCCTACTAAGGGGTGAAAGGTTAGTTAATTAACTTGCTCAGGCTCAAACCCTGTACTTTGGTTATAGGAGATAATATTGCACACACACACACACACACACACACACACACACACACACACACACACACACACACACACACACACACACACACACATATCTATGTATATCTTATCCAATAAGACAATAATTCTTGGCTGCTTCATCAGTATACTCTAATAGGCTGAAATTCTCATTGTTGGTACCCTTAAAATAAACTTAATGCATTTGCAGAATGCCTTTTTGCTGCCAGCTGACTTAACAGCCATTTTCGTATCAAAACATGCCTTACTGCTTGTTAATATTCTCAATGACAAATTCAGTGCAAATTTTACTCCCCCAACAGTTAAAGCTATTCCTGATATTCCATAACTAAGCTATCCCTTTAATTACTATTGAGCAAGTTCTATCAGTCCTCTCAAAAGCTAAGAACAGCTCATCCATGTTTCCTGATAATAAACAAAGTTGCCTGATCATCAGTACCAAATATGGCCTACCTTCACCTCTTTTTAACCCCTTTCATTTAAATCTCTCATCTGGTTACATTCTTGAAGTCTGGAAATCAGCTGTAGTAATTCCATACGACAAGGGTGACCCAGCAATGCACCCTAGTATCTACAGACCCATTAGTCTCATTAGATTCATATGCAAAGTTATGTAGTGTATTATCCCAGACTTCATTAATATGGACATTTAAATTAACCTTTATCCTTCTTCACTTCAGATTGGACAAAGGAAAGTCCTGCTTCTTTAACCTCTATAATTTCTTTGAAATTAACTTTGTCCTTCTTCATTTCACATTGGACAAAGGAAAGTCCCACTTCTTTAACTTCAATAATTTCTTTGAAAGTAACCAAAGCCGTGGATAACAGTTATGTAATACATACAGCATATCTGCTCCTGGCCAGTCATTTTGATACTATTCCCATGCAAGCATTTATTCACAGTAGTAAATCTGAATGCAAATCCTTATGTTGTGTGGTGGACAACTAAGGTTGTCTGACAGTACCCATATGGTCAGGGTAATAAGTACCATTTCCAGAACCAAAAATGTTACCAGCTCTGTATTACAGAGCTCAGTGTTGGCCCAGCTCTTTTTTGGCATCTAGCAGCACTCTTTAGTCATGGACTGTGATTAACGTTTGTAGATGACTGGAAATTAGGTGTTGATGTTCAATCTTCCATTGACTCACAATTGCTTCCTCATGGACTAGATCATCTTAACAATGGGTGCAAGGATAATGGCGTAAAATTAATTGTGAAAAATATAGCATAGTTCATTTTGGTATATAAAACATTTTGCACATAACATATATAGGTGACACACTCCTCCATTCAGGCACTGTCATAAGGGTTCTAGGCACTCTTGTTGATAGTTTCATATTGTTTAAATATCATGTCTGCACAATAGTTTGGAAAGCCTTCTATTTGTCTCATTTAATTTCCATTGGCATCTCCACTAGAGTCAAAGAAGTCTTAATTCCCCCTTTCCCTCATTTCATGGGAATTGTGGGAACAATACATGCAGGGGAGGAATGAGGTTTAAAAGAAGGCAGGACTTAAATGAGGTATGTAATGTTTGACTGAAAATGATTGGCTAGATTATAAGTGATGTATAATGTTTGCAGCTGGGAGTGTGTCAGTATGGTTTGTCATATAAAATACTTGCAACTAGGATTGTATCTGTGTAGTTTGTTTTCATGTATATGTTCATTTTCATTTAACTATTCATTTACTACAATTCCTTACATGCTTCACTGCTTAAAACCCACAATACAGCTCACCTATTGATTTGTGTCAGATTGGAAGCTTACTTAACCACCTTGGGAACTGGTGCCATTTTCAAAACAGTCTTGCTCAGCTTGTGTTTACCTGCGTCCTATGCTTGGTGTGCAAACCACGCAAGTGTGTACTACACGATTTCTGAATATTGTTAATTGCTTCATTTTTCAATGCAGAAGTAATTGCAAAGTAGCTGATGTTATCTGTGCTTCTTTGGCTCACATTTAACTATTGGATACTGGTTTCTGAATCAGGGAGTACATTGGGTATAGCTGCCTGTACTCTTGACAGAGCGGCTCTGAAGTGCTCCTAATGAAATGCATGTATCAGTACTATTGGTACTATTTTGCATTAGCTACTGTCTGTGTACAAAGCTGTACTTGAATGCTGTTTTAATATTATTAATCGTCATAATATTAGCATGTTTGACTAGATTAATTACATATATGAAAATGTGCTGGATTGCTAGTATAATCTAGAAGTTATAGTGGAACCAAAATATGATATACTGAGTTAGAGAGACACAGTCACATAAGCGAACTGCACAAGAGTTAATCTGTGAGTTATTCACATATACCCTCTTTGTTATTTTTCTTATCATAGCAAATACTGGTTATTTTTCATAGATCTGCACTAGGTTAATAACTTGAGCCTCCTACTGCTTATAATGCGGTTTAAGACTAACATACATCTATTTCTTACACTCTTTGCTTCCCCTTCTCAAATTGTTTTATTTTCATTACAGTTGCGGATAGTTTAAACACACCGCTGGTCCCCTCACCTGACGTGGAAGCTCCAGAATACCCATATTGTGAACAACAAGACTCTGCCCAAGCAATCTCCCAGTAAAGAAGTGCATATACTGCAGTGTATGTTACATTATTACTTTCCTGATCTAGTCTGTAAATCCTGCCTGGCTCTAATACTACCTTCCTGTTCAAGGAATAGTGGCTTACAGACCAGCAAGGACACTACCAGGTACCCCCCCCCCCCATACATGTAAACAATCCTTAACTCTTAGCTTTTCTTCCAACTAGACTATAGGCCATACGACCATAGGTACAGTATAATTCTTTTTTTTCTCTCTCCTAGTTGTCACAATATTTTCAACTTAATTCTGGCATTGAACTGCTGGACTGTTACAGAGCTTATTGTTTTTTTTTTTTGCTTAGTTTCTTTTGCTGCTTGTTTATCCCTCAATCAAGGTTCAACCCTGTCTGTTTGCCCTCGCTACGCTCAGGTTCATTCTGCACTCCTACCTTACCCACATTCCCACCTACCACTGCCTTCCACAGATTTATACCTGTCATTACTCCACCCTCTACAGCTTGTTATCCAGTTACAAATACCTTCACCTCCATACATCCAGTTACCACCAAAACCCTACCTATAACTATTCTAGCTCTACATTAAAGCTTCATTGTCCTCTCTGTACTGCCCACCCCACTACCCCTGCATTCTAGAACTCAAATTAAACCATATCATTAAAAATGTTCTCCCTTCTCTCTAACCTCCCTCTTACATTATTTATCAGCCTTCTAATCCACATCGCCCCCCTAAAATGGTCACCTACCCCTGCAACATTTACACACACTACTCTTACAATACATCATGACTACTCCACAGAAAGCTTCAGTAACATATCAGCCAGTCTAATTCAGTATAACATCATGTGTGTCTCAAAGCTCAGATTACTTCCTGTAAACACCACTAGTAAACCTAACTTCTACAGAACAGTAGGCATCAATAAACCTACCCAATACCTCAAACATTACCTTACCATGCAACAAAAATGCTATCCCTGTGTGGGGACATCCACCCCAACCCAGGGCCCCCAACTACAGCTTCCTGTGCTAAAATCCTAAAACCTAAACATATTCATCTGGCAACCCAAAACATACATAGTATCTGTAACAAAATCACAGAATTTCATGCCTGGTTATGTCAATATACCCCAGATATTCTAGTAATCATCGAAACCTGGCTAAAACCCCACATCCATGATACTGAAATAACACACCCAGGCTACAATATACTTAGAAAAGACAGAACCAATAAAAAAGGTGGTGGGGTAGCTTTAATCTACCCTAATACCATCACTATCTCACCTTTTCGTAAAGATGCACCAAATTTCAGCAATGCCAAAATTCTAATTGGAACCCTACATATCAACAGAATAAAACAAATATGCATTATTGGACTTTATATACCCCCCCCCCCCCCAACAAAACATCCAAATTATGGAAGATATCCTCTCCTGAATATCAGAAAACATCAGTTATGAAACTATAATTATAGGAGATGTCAATATCAACTGGCAAGAGCTTACTATTGACTCCCTTACTAATAGCATGCACCTCTATGGTTATACCCAGTTGGTCTCCTTTGCCACGCATATGCATAACAATACATTAGGCACAACTATTGAGTAGATACTAGTCTCTAATCCTGACAAATATGCTAAACCCTACACTCTACCCAATACTTTTAGTGACCACCTTCCGATATTTATATATAGACCCACACCACAAATCACAAAAGCCCACACATACAAAACCATCTGAAATATAAGGAACTTTGACCAACAAATGTTTAACGAAATCCTAAAACAAACTAACTGGAATCCACTAAAAACACTGCCACTAGAAAATGCCCTTGAATACTTCAACAATGTGTTTCTAAATACTCTTGACAACCTTACCTCCCTCTGTACCAAAAGAATAAAAACCAACCATGCTCCTTGGCTAACAAAAATACCAAACAACATCTGCAAGATAGAAATAAAGCCTGGACAGAATGGTGCACTAACAAAACTGATGCTAACCTATTCAAATATAAACAATTACAAAACAAAGCAAAAAAAAGTAGCTAGTGAACTTAGACAAAAAACATAATTTTTCCAACCAATTGGCAAACCACAAAAATAACCCAAAATAAGTTTGGAAACACATCTCAAACCTGCTTACCCCAGGCTCTAAACAAACATCATCATCACACCTTGACAAAATTCCGTCACAGATAGCCGATTTGTTTAATTCCTATTTTATAGATAGCATAAGCAAACTTTTAACACATCCCACTATACCAATTACCTCAAGCTCCATCTGAAATCCCCCTCCTCCATCATCTCATGACGCCTGCACAAATAAATAAACTCTTCTCCTCCCCAACAAACTAGTACTACATCTTCTATCCCCTTTTCTCTTAAACCTGTCCCTAGCTGTTTCCTATAGAGATTACTACAAAAATTAAAGTCATGCTCATTGCCTTCGGACAACCTCCCTCCTGAATACTTAAAACTTGCTGCAGAAGCCATAACATATCCTGTCAGCATCCTCATTAATTGCTCTATAGCAGAGTCTAACATCCCAAAACTCTGGAAAAAATCCGGCATCACCCCCTTGCATAAAGGGAGCAACTCCAATGAACTATCCAATTATCAACCAATCTCCATCCTCTCTCCTCTTTCCAAACTCCTGGAAAAATGCATACATAGGCAATTGCTTCACCATCTCACCCAAAACAAACTACTTATCCCTACCCAACATGGTTTTTGGCCATTACACAGCACCTCCACTGTCCTAATCTCCTTCATCGATACTGTAACCAGATCCATTGACTCTGGTAATATCACCTCTGTCTTACTACTAGACTTATCAAAGGCATTTAACACAGTGTCCCACAACAAATTCTTCATCAGCTATCAGTTGTAGGCTGTACTCCACCATCTCTCCAGTGGTTTGCAAGATACCTATCCAACCACCAACAATGTGTTAAATGACAAAATAAACTATCCATTTATCAAACCAACACAACTGGGGCCCCACAAGAGTCCATACGCAAACCCTTACTCTTTAATGTTTTCACCAGCACCCTCCACACCTCATCTCCCCTTAGCTACATTATACAGTACACAGATGGCAATACCATAACTTCCTCCTTTAATAATATTCCTCATCTTCAGCAACACAAACCTCATTCACCTCAGTAGAGACATGGCTGAGAGAAGCCCAGCTCCTCCTACATCTTAAAAAAACAAAACTCTTGCTTTTCTCAGCAAACTCAATCTCATCTGACTTTAACCTTTTCTCTCTGGATAACACAGAAATTGAAACAGTTCCCACAGCTAAGCTACTAGGCATTACCACATCCTCAACAGCATAAAGAACACACATCATTCTAGGAAAACTCTATAGGCAAAAAACTTTCTTGGATAACTCCACCAGAAGAACCCTAGCTAACACCTATTTGCTTCCTTTTCTCTTATATGCATCCCCTTCATACACCAATTTACAATCTTCTCTTAAAAACAAACTCCAATCCTGCTATCATAAAACTGCCAAATTTGCCACAGGCTACTCCTACCATTGCAATCACTCTCACACCGCCTTAACCTAGTTCAGCTATCTTCTTCACATAAAATGATATATATACACACGAAAGCTGCCCAGACCTCAAATCTGTCTTAAAATCCTACACCCCTACTAGAGCCCAAGACTCTGAAAACCAACAACTTCTAAATATCCATATTCCAAACAAAAGAGCTGGACAGTGCCTATACTCTCATGCTGTTGCCAAGCTCTGGAACTCTCTACCATACAGTGCTACAATAATTTTAAATGTACCCTAAAAAAACATTTTCTGTATAATTGGACCTGCCTCTGCTCTCTCCCCAGCAGGTGAAAGCCATTTACTTTTTAGGGCCTTCCTTTCTACATCTAGAGAGCCTTAGACCATGAATTTCATGCACTAAACATTACCATATTGAATTAAAAGATTTTCTGTATTTCTATACTCCTAGTCCACCGCAGCCTACTTCACAATTCTCGCAATTCTACTAAACATATATTTGCTTTTAATATTCAAACCCTCTGCCTGACCTTTAATCCTAAGTGAAAAAAAAAAATAAATAAATATATATATATATATATATATATATATATGTGTGTGTGTGTGTGTGTGTGTGTGTGTGTGTGTGTGTGTGTGTGTGTTTGTCTGTGTGTCTGTATGAGTGTGTGTGTATGAGTGTGGTGTGTGTGTGTGTGTATGTATGTGTGTGTGTGTATATGTGTATATATATATACATATATATATATATATATATATATATATATATATATATATCTACCTCTCAACTGTCCCTGATTTTCAGGGACGTCCCTGATTTTGACTCAAATTTTACCTCTGTCTCACTTAATCCCTCCTAAAACTAGTGACTTTTGGAGGAAAGCTAATGAATTACACTTAATGAATAATGACAATAACTAAAAGTTATAGACTTCTTTTACTTCAGAAAATGTGTACTAATTCATATACTCTGATTCTGTCAATGTTTCAAGTTAATAGCACTAATATTTTAAAAGTGTCCGTCATTGTTTCTTGACTTGTCCCTGATTCTGTGTTGGGTAAAACCTTGGTGCAGAAATAAATCCAAATGAAAGGTAAAAAGTAAAAAATGCACCAAGATAACACACAGCAAAACGTTTAATCACAGCAAAGTACAAAGTGGTAAGCGTTTTCACAACCGAAGTTGCTTCATCAGACACCACAGTAAAAAATGCACAGGTTTAAATAAAAATTCTAAAATGCCAATTAATCAATAAATATCACACAATGATTAAGTAGCAGTGAAAAACAATTAAGCCTCATGCTCAAACTAATAAAAGCATTGCTTAAAAACATTGCTTAAAAACATTGTACAAGGAGGAATCAAATACTATACATGAGAAAGCACTTAAAAAACTTATAAAATCATTATAAAACATGGAAAAATGCTAGGCAGGAAAAAGTTAAATAGAATACTTGAAAACTAAAAGCTAGTTAAATACATAGACTAATTTTGAAAGAACTCAGCTAATCTTAATGCTTAAGATGTCTAGCCTTTTAAAAAGGGACCAAGGAAGTAGTAGCATTCAAACTAGGATACTTTTCAGCATTAAGTTTCAAAATCCACTTCTGTTCATGTCCCTCTGTGATATTCTCAATGTCACCACCTCTGGGGTTTCTATGAATATGTTGTAGAACAAAGAACTTAAAGGAATGAGAACGGCCATTGGACATAACATGATTGGCTAGAGCATTTGATGGTTTATTATTACTAATATCTCTTAGGTGGTCTAAAATACGATCTTTAAGCATTCTATTTGTTTTTCCTACATAAAAAGCAGGACATTGTATACAAAAACAATAATAGACCACATCTGTAGATCTGCAATCAGTGTATTAATTAGTGTACAAAGAAAAGTTCCTAGTAGGATGTACATATTTATTTTTACTATATATAAATTGACAAGCACTGCAATTCCTGCATGGAAAAGTACCATGCCAATTGGAACTAATAATAGTTCTAGATAATTCACCATGACATAGATGTTGTTTAAGGGATTTATTATTTCTAAAACTAAAAATAGGAGAATGTCTGACCTTGTCTACCAATCCAGGCACTTCTTGTAGCAAATACCAATGCTTTTTGACAACATCTAAGTATAGATTGATGTTACTGGAAAACTGAAACACCACTCTAAAATCATTACTAGTTCTGTTAGTATATCTTGTATTGTCAACAGCATCACCAGCATTAAAATAAGGTTTACATCTAGTGCTTCTCAGCTTCCAGGCATTAGAGATAGTCTGTTAAATGCCTGCAAGCGAGTATCCCCTATGCAAAAATTCTGTTTTTAAATTAGATAGGGCAACTACTGCATCTTCATCTCTGCTATGCAGTCGCAGTGTTCTAAAAACCTGACCCTTGAGCACGTTCCTAGGAACGTGTCTAGGGTGCATACTAGATTTGTACAAAAGAGTATTTTTTTCTAGTGGGTTTAAAATAAATATTACTGCAAAGACTATTTGAAACAGATTTACTAACCTGCACATCAAGGAAACTGATGTCAGTGTTGGAACTATGGTAAGTGAACCTTAAAAAATCAGTAGTTGAATGCAAATATTCCAAAAACTGTGCCAAATCAATACCAGAGCCTCTCCATAGCATAAACATGTCATCCACAAAGCGGACGTACCAAAGTATTTGTCCAAAGGATGGATTATTATTTGACAACACATTTTGCTCTTCCCAGCTGACCAAAGCCAAGTTGGCGTAGCTATTTGCACATGCAGTGCCCATGGCCAAGCCAACTTTCTGCAAAACGAATTGCTCCTGGAACATAACAATGTAGTTCTCTAGGATAATCTCTATGAGACTACAAATCAACTGTATCTTAGTGTTGGTGAAACACTTATTCACAGAAAGAAAATCCCTAATGCTGTCAACACCCCAGGTGTTAGGTATACTAGTGAATAAGGATTCAATGTCTAATGTAACAAGGACAAAGTTCACATCAATATCAACACTTTTCATTCTATCATAAAGCCTTTGTAAAAACATCTTTGTATCCTTCAATATTGTATGGCAGTTTGCCAACAAACCATGTAAACATCCCTCTACATAAATAGAGAGAGGTTCAGTACACCACCCAGTGCCTGAAACAATAGGACGCATGGGTGGAGATAACAAATTTTTTTGTATTTTTGGTAAGCCATATACCCTGGGAACAATAGGTTTATACACATTAAAATACTTAAAAAGTGAATCATCTATTAAATTTGTGATTAGTAAATCAAAAATTAAAAAAGAAACTTTATCTATAATAGCGTTAACAGTAGGCTTGGAAATGCATTGATATGTATGCATGTCAAGTAAATGTTTCTCCATTTGTGTGACATATAAATCCTTGTCCATTAAGACTATACCGCCTCCTTTATCTGCCTGCTTAATAACTAGTGAATGTATATTTTTTAATTCTTGCAGGGCTCTATGTTCATCTACTGTCAAGTTATAAAATGACATACTAGTATCAGTTGAGTTGTTTAATTCTTTTAATAATTTAAAAACAGAATTTATGCATAGGGGATACTCGCTTGCAGACATTGAACAGACTATCTCTAATGCCTGAAAGCTGAGAAGCACTACATGTAAACCTTATTTTAATGCTGGTGATGCTGTTGACAATACAAGATATACTAACAGAACTAGTAATGATTTTAGAGTGGTGTTTCAGTTTTCCAGTAACATCAATCTATACTTAGATGTAGTCAAAAAGCATTGGTATTTGCTACAAGAAGTGCCTGGATTGGTAGACAAGGTCGGACATTCTCCTATTTTTAGTTTTAGAAATAATAAATCCCTTAAACAACATCTATGTCATGGTGAATTATCTAGAACTATTATTAGTTCCAATCGGCATGGTACTTTTCCATGCAGGAATTGCAGTGCTTGTCAATTTATATACAGTAACAATATTTATATAGAGGGATGTTTACATGGTTTGTTGGCAAACTGCAATACAATATTGAAGGATACAAAGATGTCTTTACAAAGGCTTTATGATAAAATGGAAAGTGTTGATGTTGATGAGAACTTTGTCCTTGTTACATTAGACATTGAATCCTTATTCACTAGTATACCTAACACCTGGGGTGTTGACAGCATTAGGGATTTTCTTTCTGTGAATAAGTGTTTCACCAACACTAAGATACAGTTGATTTGTAGTCTCTTAGAGATTATCTTAGAGAACAACATTGTTATGTTCCAGGAGCAATTCTTTTGGCAGAAAGTTGGCGTGGCCATGGGCACTGCATGTGCAAATAGCTACGCCAACTTGGCTTTGGTCAGCTGGGAAGAGCAAAATGTGTTGTCAAATAATAATCCATTCTTTGGACAAATACTTTGGTATGTCTGCTTTGTGGAGGACGTGTTTATGCTATGGAGAGGCTCTGGTTTTGATTTGGCACAGTTTTTGGAATATTTGCATTCAACTACTGATTTTTTAAGGTTCACTTACCATAGTTTCAACACTGACATCAGTTTCCTTGATGTGCAGGTTAGTAAATCTGTTTTAAATAGTCTTTGCAGTAATATTTATTTTAAACCCACTAGAAAAAATACTCTTTTGTACAAATCTAGTATGCACCCTAGACACGTTCCTAGGAATGTGCTCAAGGGTCAGGTTTTTAGAACACTGCGACTGCATAGCAGAGATGAAGATGCAGTAGTTGCCCTATCTAATTTAAAAACAGAATTTTTGCATAGGGGATACTCGCTTGCAGACATTGAACAGACTATCTCTAATGCCTGGAAGCTGAGAAGCACTAGATGTAAACCTTATTTCAATGCCGGTGATGCTGTTGACAATACAAGATATACTAACAGAACTAGTAATGATTTTAGAGTGGTGTTTCAGTTTTCCAGTAACATCAATCTATACTTAGATGTAGTCAAAAAGCATTGGTATTTGCTACAAGAAATGCCTGGATTAGTAGACAAGGTCGGACATTCTCCTATTTTTAGTTTTAGAAATAATAAATCCCTTAAACAATATCTATGTCATGGTGAATTATCTAGAACTATTATTAGTTCCAATCAGCATGGTACTTTTCCATGCAGGAATTGCAGTGCTTGTCAATTTATATACAGTAAAAATAAATATGTACATCCTACTAGGAAATTTTCTTTGTACACTAATCAATACACTGATTGCAGATCTACAGATGTGGTCTATTATTGTTTTTGTGTACAATGTCCTGCTTTTTATGTAGGAAAAACAAATAAAATGCTTAAAGATCGTATTTTAGACCACCTAAGAGATATTAGTAATAATAAACCATCAAATGCTCTAGCCAATCATGTTATGTCCAATGGCCGTTCTCATTCCTTTAAGTTCTTTGTTCTACAACATATTTATAGAAACCCCAGAGGTGGTGACATTGAGAATATCACAGAGGGACATGAACAGAAGTGGATTTTGAAACTTAATGCTGAAAAGTATCCTGGTTTGAATGCTACTACTTCCTTGGCCCATTTTTTAAAGGCTAGACATCTCAAGCATTAAGATTAGCCGAGTTCTTTCAAAATTAGTCTATGTATTTAACTAGCTTTTAGTTTTGAAGTATTCTATTTAACTTTTTCCTGCCTAGGATTTTTCCATGTTTTATAATGATTTTATAAGTTTTTTAAGTGCTTTGATTCCTCTTTGTACAATGTTTTTAAACAATGTTTTTAAGCAATGCTTTTATTAGTTTGAGCATGAGGCCTAATTATTTTTCACTGCTACTTAATCATTGTGTGATATTTATTGATTAATTGGCATTTTAGAATTTCTATTTATACCTGTGCATTTTTTACTGTGGTGTCTGATGAAGCAACTTCGGTTGTGAAAGCGCTTACCACTTTGTACTTTGCTGTGATTAAACGTTTTGCTGTGTGTTATCTTGGTGCATTTTTTACTTTTTGTCCCTGATTCTGTTGAAATTTGTCCCTGACTGGTTTTGAGGTCTGAATATATATATATATATATATATATATATATATATATATATATATATATATATATATGTATACATATATATACCCTATTCAGTATTGCCTAGTACATGTTTATTACTATATCTGTCTCACTGTACTTGTTTTGAAATGTGGTCAATACTTGCTATTGTCTTTCATGTAAAAATGGACTTATTTGTATTCATTTACTTATGTAATGCATGCTCTAATACCTGCTATTGTCCTGTTCATGTACATTATCTTAACCTACATGTATTAATTTTGAATTTTTCTCCCCAGGCCTCTGCTGAAAATGGGTCTCTGACCCAGTCACGCTTCCACGGTCAACAAATGTTAAATAAATAAAAAAATAATAAATAAATAAATAGAAATATAGGATTGCTTATGTTGTAAGTGATGGTTTAATATTTTATTTATTTTATTTTATTTTACATTTGTTGACTGGGCTAGTCCAACTGGATACATGTCCATTTTCAGTAGATGCCCAGGGAGATAAGCTCCATTCAGCTAAGTAGATTACGAAATAATAATAATAACAATTGTAAAAACTAATGAATTACAAGAAGGTAGACAATAATAATATACAAGAAGGTACCCTATAACAATATAGTAGCAAAAACATTTTACATGTGTAACTGCATACAAGATATGTTTGCATTATTACAAGTGAATAACAGAATTTACAGGTATAAAACAAATAATGTTTCACATAGTAGAAAGCTTAAATATTAATCATAGAGAAAGCTAGCAGGAAGTTTATGTTGAGTGGGTTAAGGTGAGAACACAAGATTTTAAGTAACTTTCACACTCTGCAGTCCAAGCGTAAAAGTAGCAAATATCTACATGGTGGGTAGTTTTCAAATTCTATAGTCCAGGAGAGACAGAAGCATATATACACAAGGTAGAGGAGATTTTTGAGGGTTTATACTCTGGTATAGATATCCAGGGAGACTAGGCTAGTAATAGCGTTCAGTAAGCTAGTGGCCCAACTAACTGAGGTCAGTAGAAGTAGTATGGACAGAGGACTAAAAAGTGAATAAGAGCATGGAATGCAGGAGGTTATTAGTCAGGGTTGGAGCATGGACAAAGCCATTGAGTTTTAAGGAATGTTTTTAGTTGTTTCTTGAAAAGTATTGTTGAAGAAAGAGATGTTAGTTCACTGGGAAGCCTGTTCCAGAATATTCCCACAGAGTTTGAGAGAAGACAGTCACCTGATCTATTATTGGCTTTATGGGTGGCCACTAGTAATATTAGCTGAGCGTAGGGTTGTAAGATTTTTGTATGGGGAGATAAGGCTACTGAGTATTGGGGTATTACTGGGATGGTGCAAAATCTTTTGGGTGATAGTAAGTTGCCGAAATAGAAGCTGATTTTGCAGTTCAAGCCATCCTAGCTGTTTGAGATTTAGACAATGGTGGGTTCTAAATGGGGAACCACTGGCAAATCTGGTAATGTTACAATAGGAGGTTGACAGTTTGTTCAGGTTACTTTTGGATAGATTGGTATAAATGGGGGAGGCATATAGGAAGGTAGAGATATGATGAGTGTGGGTGATAGTAGTTCTAGCTAAAGGAGTAAGGAAAGGTTTAATCCTGTACAGGGAGCCTAGTTTTCTATTAACTGATTTAATGGTTACGTTAATGTGTGAATCGAAGTTCAGGTTATGGTCAATTGGAACACCTAAGAGTTTAGTGGTCACATCGGGTGCTATGAGAGTGCCATTTTTGGATGTAACTATGAAATTTATAGGGGAGGATTTCTGTGAGGGAGTGAACAGGAGTAATTTAGTTTTTTTAGGGTTAAGGAGGATTCAGCATTGGAGGAACCAGCTTTCTACTAAGTTGAATACTTTTTGGGTGATGGACTGGAGTTCAGCAGAAGAGGCAGCACTACAGATTAATGTGGAATCATCTGCATATTGTATGCAGGTGGCTTGAGGAAGGTTAGTATTTAGATCGTTAATGAAGATAGAGAAAAGGAGAAGGGCTTTCGGATATTGGCAAAGGCTCTTGCCACCCCCATAGTGCCTTTTTTAGGCAAGGCTCAAAAGTCAAACCCACCACCATAGACAGCACAAGGAACAAAAAACTAAGGGTAATGCTGCTAAATGCCAGAAGTCTTAACCACAAGATGCACGCACTCAAAGCTCTCCTCAGTATGGAGAACATTGATATCTGTGCAGTGACAGAAACCTGGTTCAAGGCTCCAGAGAGCACCCCAGCACTACCAGGCTATACCTGCATTATCATGCGCCCTCATCATGCTTTTCGGCCCCAAAAACCCAGACCGAACCACAAAAGGAGGGGAGTTTCCATATTTATCAAGGATATCCACACCTCCAGGTTAGTGGCATTGCACCGGGGCATCGGAGACCATCCATGTGTAACTAATAGTGGGCAAGACTGCTTTTCAGTTTATAGCATCCTACAGACCACCCTCTCAAAGTCAGGAATCCCATTCGGCTTTCTGAAAACATTGGAGAACATGAAGATCTCTCCAACACCATTATACTGGGTGACTTCAACTACCCAAACATTAACTGGAAGCACTACTCAAGCCCCAGCACCTTAGCCCAAAGATTCCTGGAAATTATAAACTCAAATGCTATGGAACAACTAGTCACCACTCCCACAAGAGGGACAACATACTAGACCTGATCATTACCAACATGGGGACTCTATGCTCCACACCAGAAGTATATCCCTCATTGGTAAGATCAGACCATAAATTAATTTCACTGGATGTCCACATCCCGACCCACCCCAGCCCAGAAAACCACAGTGAAAAACTTCTCAAAAGCGAACTTCTCACTTCTCAAAACCGAAGTGGAATCCTTCAAGGCCCCAGGGCCAGTGGAAACTACAGCCCAAACTGCAGAATCCTATATAAATGCATTCTACGGACATCTCCAGGAATGCATGGATCATGCTATCCCAAACAAAACCAAGACCCAATCATCCAAAGGCAGCCCCCCAGCCTCCAGGACCCCTGCCATAAATAAACTGTACAACAGAAGGAGGAAGCTACTACATGATAGAGCAAAATCCCTATAGGAACTCCTATAGGGCATCTCTGATCAGTACTAGCAAGAAATTACGATCCCTCATAAAATCCTCCAAGGCCAGCTTCGAGAAAAAAATTGCAAAGGACACCAAAGACAATCATAAGGCTTTTTTCAGTTATGTTAGAAACCTGGGATGCAACTCCCAGACTTGTTCTGAGTTGATTCTAAACGACAAAAAATACACTGAACCCACAGACATCGCCAATATCCTGGCAGACAGGTTCAGTGCAAACTTAACCCCCAAAAGAGCAAGTATCTATCCAAGGCAGAGGGCTGCCTCCCAAACATCTCAGATGCTCAGGTAAAGGCTGCCCTCTCCAAAGCAAAAAACACTGCTTCCATGGGACCAGATGGCATCCCAGGTTGCATCCTACATGAACTACAAGAGGAACTAATCCCTCAAATAAAACAGCTATACAATCTCAGCCTCACTACAGGATATGTGCCCACAGAGTGGCGTACAGCAACAGTGGTCCCACTCCACAAAGGTGGAGCCTCTACGACCCTGGAAAACTATCGCCCATAAGCCTGACTAGCTTAGTCTGCAAGGCTATGGAGAGGATCATCATGGAGCTCATAAACAAAGACATTGGGGACCTACAGACACTAGATCCTAACCAGTTCGGCTTAGTCAAGGGCAGATCCTGCCTTTTGAACCTGGTTGACTTCTTTGAAACAGTCACCAAAGCCATAGATGAAGGGAAGGTAGTCCACACAGCCTATCTGGACCTTGCAAAGGCATTTGACACAATACCCCACTGGCATCATAGATAAGCTATCCAGCTTAAATATAAACCCCTATGTCACAAGATGGGTCGCAAACTGGCTCAAAGACAGAACCCACAGAGTGAGAGTTGCTGGAGCCATGTCAGACTAAACCGGCGGTCAAAAGTGGCCCCACAGGGTTCTGTCCTGGGACCACTCTTGTTCGGTATATACTTTTCCAAGGTACAGGCAACGTGGAGGACTATGGCTCACCAAGTTCGCAGAGCGACTCGCAACACTGGCCATAATTAACTCTCTCAGCTGACACAAACATCCTTCAAAAAGGTCTCACATAGACAGATAACTGGTGCCAGCGCCATGGTTTAAAGCTAAATGCCAAAAAATTACCACATAGGCGGAAACCCATTAAGTACAGAGAAAGTTATTAGGGACCTGGGGACCCAAGTTGATAGCAATCTCTCCTTTGAAAACCACATTGCCAAAGTGGTTAGAAAGACCTTCTACATAGCCCACCTCATCATGAAGGGTTTCACATCTAGATCAAGAGAGGTAATCGTGTCCCTTTATTCATCCCTCATCAGGCCCATCATAGAATACAATGCCCCTTTTGGGATGTACCTTACCGACACCTGCAGCAATTAGAAAGACCCCAAAAGTACCTCACCAAGAGGACCAAGGGTCTCAAACAGATGCCATATGCTGCTCAGGTAAAAAAACTCCAGCTCTACTCAGTTGCATACCGGACCGCCTACTCTGGAGATCTATGCCTGACATACAAAGCTATGTCAAATCCAGAATTAATGGACATGCTCCACCTCAGTAAATCTAAATCCCTTAGAGCCACACGCAAAAGGGACTTGAACCTCAGCACAGAAATAAATAGAACTTGCTGGAGGGACAGGTTCATAACCCAGAGGATCCTCTGGAATAGAATTCCAGTTCATGTGAGGCAGAGCACCTCACTGAATCTCTTCAAGAAGAATCTCGATAAGTGGATGGGGGATCGTAGGTTTGTCCCAGGGATTACTCCCGTGTCACTATTGACAGAGGCACAGTAAACAAACTAAACTAAACCTAAAAAGGGCACAGTATACTCAAATCAAGGGGTGGTAAGCCATACAGAATCGGGGGGCTAGGCTTATGCCCCCCCAGGCAGATAGCCTAGTATGAACCTATGAACCTATGAGAGGTCCCAGGATAGAGCCTTGAGGGACACCAAGGGTAATAGGGAGGTGAGTGGATAAGTTATTGCCCCAGAGAACTGCTTGTTGTCTGTTTTCTAGATAGGACTTGAACCATTTCACTGCTTGGGGGCCCAATGAAAATGATTCAAGTATATTTAGAAGTAACTGATGATTAACCATATCAAAGGCTTTAGAGAGGTCAATAAAGAGTGCAGAGGAAAGTAGGTTGTTATTTCATTTTTTATTAATACAGTCAGAAAAGGATAAGATTGCAGTGGTAGTACTATGGGATGACCTAAAGCCATGCTGACAGTCAGCTAATAGGTTATTTTGGAGAAGATGATCAAGTAGTTGCCAGTGGATACATTTTTCCATGATTTTAGCTAATGGAGAGAGTAGGGCTATGAGACAAATGTTTGCGAGTTCGGTTGAGTTACCGCCCTTATGTAGAGGGATAATATGTGAGATTTTCCAGAGAGATGGGTTGGTACCTTCAGTAATGGTTGTATTGATTAGGATGGAAATGGGATAAGCAAGCACTCGAGCTGCAATTTGCAGGTATTGAGCTGGCAGCAGGTCAGCTGACGGTGTGCAATGTTTACGTTTTTGAAGTAGTGTGTAGATAAGAGATGTTGGAACTGGTTGGAACTGAAATGTAGGATGTAGTCTAGTTGTGGAGGAAGGCAAGATAGAGCTAACAGGTGGTAGGGTATTAGCTAGAGTTTGGACGGTTTCAGTAAAGAAGTTGCTGAAAGCATCAGCAATCTGGTTGGGGGAGTTATGAGAGAAACCAGAAGGGGTAGGTGTCTTGATTTGTCCTGGGTATAGAAGTCTATTAATACCTGACCAGAAATTTTGTGGGTTATATTGATGTCTTTGCTGGAGATTAAAGTAAAAGTTCTTTTTATCAAGCAATATTGATTTTTAGTGGTATTTCTCAGCTGTTTAAAATTTTGATGATCAGTTGGATTTTTAGTTCTCCATTTGGCCCAGATTTTGTTTCTTTGTAACATTTTAAGCCTAGTCTCTTTTGTGAGCCAAGGAGCAACGTTGCTCCTGGTTCTGACAGTGCGAGTGGGGGCATGATATTCTAGGATTTGCAAGAATTTAGAATTAAAGTATGACACTGCATTGTCAAGAGGGAGGTGTTTTAGGGGTGATCAATCACAAGCTTTAAATTCTGCTTGGAAGGTTTCTAGGTTAAAATATTTGTTGTTTCAGGTAGTTCTAAAGAAGGTTTGGTTGGGAATAAAAGTCTTTTGTCTAATAATATAAGTAAGTGAGTGGTCACTAATGTCATCAAGAAGGATACTTGCTTTATATGAATGGTGATGGTTATTTATTAATATCCAGTCTAATGTGCTTTGTTTTTTGCTAGGTTTATGGATTCTTGTGGGATTGGTAATTGTTTGGGAAAAGCCATATAGGTTTATATGAGAAGTTGGGTTGTCAGACATACAGCTGTTCCAGTCAATATTAAAATCACTGAGCACTATAGTTTCTTGTGGGAAGGATAAATAGAGCCAGCAGAGGGTATTTTCAAGGGTTGTAATATTATTGCCTGGAGGTATGTAGGAGCAAATGATATATATATGGATTTGCTGGCATTAATCTGAAGCTTAGAAATAAGGATTTCAACATTACTAGGTGAGGGTAATTGAACATCTTGTTTCTTCTTTATAAAAAGGGGCAGAAATTTAATAATTTATGTAATGTTGCTTAAGGTTATATGATATATAACAATATATGTGAAGGATAATGTTTATTAATGTTTGTTAATACAGTTTGATTACTTTTGTATAAATGTAAATTTGCCTGTGTCACAAGTGATAATTCAATAAAGTTGTATAAAAAAAGAAAGAAAAAAAAGAAAAAGGTCAGAAGAAGCAGTGATATTACCCACAGCTTCTTAAATAAATCCTAGTGGTCCACTGTTCAACAGATCTCTCAACCTGTTAGAGTAAGGAATCTGGACAAAGTCATAAATAATGGGTGAACAAAGACCCAAAATAGGGACAATTTTCAAATATTGATCTTACAGATTTAGAAAGTAGATAAAATAACATATTTTGCATTAGCATGAATTTTCCAAAGGGTACAGAGTCTGAAACTCAAACATCTGTAATTATTTCTTACTTAAATCTTCAATGATTTGCCAATGAGTTGCTAGAAAACCACAATTTTATGAAAAATGGACCAAAATATGAGGTAAAATCTGGACATTCTGTGAAAATCTGTACAGTTGAGTGGTATGCCTTCAAATTTTCCCAGTACTGCACTCTTAAATAAATCCCAGTAGTCCACTCTTCAAAAAATCCCAGTACTCAACTCTACAATAAATTCCAGTATGCCATTGTTAAAAAATATCTCAGTACTTCACTTTTAAATAAGTCCCAGTACTCTACTCTTCAATAAATCCCAGTACTTTACTCTTAAATAAACCCCAGCACTCCACTCAAATAAACCCCAGCACCCCATTAGTATATAAATCTCAGTTCTCCACTCTTAAATAAATCTCAGATCTCCACTTTTAAATAAATCCCAGTAGTCCACTCTTCAATAAATCCTAGTACGCCACTTTTAAATAAATTTCAGTACTCCATTCTTGCATAAATCACAGTTTTCCACTCTTAAATAAATCCCATTTCTCCATGCTTAAATAAATCCCGGTACTCCATTTTTAAATAGGTACTGCACTTTTAAATAAATTCAAGTGCTCCACTCTTAAATAAATCCCAGTATTCCACTTTTAAAAAGGTACTCCACTTTTAAATAAATCCAAGTACTCCACTCTTAATTAAATCCCAGTACTACACTTTTAAATAAATCCAGGTACTCAATTTTTAAATAAATCCAAATACCACACTCTTAAATAAATCCCAGTACTGCAATCTTACATAACTCTCAGTACTGCACTTTTTCCCCATTGGCAAATGCCAATTGTACCCATCAATAGCTCTGATAACTGCTGTTGAATTGCACATTGTCAGGGATCACAACTTTAGACAGCATAGAGAGTGATAAAGCCATGAATATGAACCAGATGATCTGAGTTTGATTAGTGGTTCATGCACCTGATGTAGTTAACATGAAGGAGGGAGTCGAATGAAGGAGATGAACTTACATGCTTGTCTGAGGGGGTTAGCAGGTCACATTTTTGAGCACACACACTGTACCAATTTCCCTACTGGAGAATGGAGAATCATGTGTGAGTGCCTGTTTTTCAAGAGATGAAGGTATTTTGCAGGCTTTCACTGCTTGAAGAAATTTGCATCAGTTTAGCAGTGCTCTCCATTGCATATCCTGCACAGAATGCTTACTGTGTATATGCGGGAAGTTAGAGCTTAAGCAAAAAAGCCTGTTGTACCATGAATGATGACACCACTCTTGCCACATGACTTTCATCCCAATAGGAATGTTTGGAACATGGGTTGTTGTCCAGAGAGGAAGAAATTAGGCATATGGTTTTGGGAAGGCTTGATATTCAGTACTCAGGAGGAACCCAAAAAGATCAGATGGAGGGACTGGCACATGAAGATAGTAGCATATAGAATGGGGTTGATCATGACTGTGTCACCAAGGATGAAGTCATGACTCTCGGCTCCTAGGGGCTGTAAAATACACCCCAGATTTGAATGTAGGTCACAGCAGGTGCTATCCTTGAGGATGCCTCCTCTTCTGACATATATTAGATGGACTGGTGGTACCTGTTGATGTCTCATTTGGGCCACTGCATAAATAGGCATTGGACTGGCATCCATCTTCCATGCTATGATATACATTGGCTCTTCCATCCTTACCCATGTCATCACAGGGATGGAATGTGGTCAGATGTGGAGGAGATCCACCTTACTATGCATCACTCTAAATGGGTACCTGTGAAAAATGAAAAAGAGGATTAAAAGTAAATAAAATGTGTATTTTATGGGTGCCTGTTGAAATTCTGAAGGCCATAACTGTAATGCTTGGAATGACAGGACTGTAAGCATAAATTCAGACAATGGGTAATAATTTTAAGGCACTCTGTAAGGACAAGAACACTGCATCAATGGGCCCAACAATATCCCAGGCTCCTTCTAAATAGCATGAAAAATGACCTATCAGGCTGTCTGGAATCTATATTTAACCATAGCCTCCAAACAGACGTCATGCCTCTTGAATAGAGAATGGCAGCCGTCATCTCTCTGCATAAAGACTGTAAATTTATGGACCTTGGAAACTAAAGACCCATAAGTCTATGATGATTGGATGGGAGATAGGAAATTCACCCTGGGAATCATGTCAGTCACCCTGCTAGACAGGGGTCCAGGGAAGTAAATACTGTGGGAAGAAATAGCCAGAGAATTGTTATGGCTAGGCTTGTATAGGCCAATAGTGTAGTGCCAACCTATGAACCTATATGCAAAGCCGTGGAAATAATTATCAGGAAATTATCAGTAATGACACAGGAAGCCTCCAGACTCTGGACCAACCTGGTCTGGTTTCATCAAGAACAGGTCATACCTGGTGGTCTTCTTTGAGAAGGTCAGCAAAGCAATGGATGAGGGTAAAGTGCTGCAGACTGCCTACCTTGAACTGGCCATTGCATTTGACATAATACCCCACTTGGGCTTTGTTGACAAGTGTAAGAAGTTAGATATAAACCCTTATGCCACTCAATGGATAGCCAGTTGGCTCACAAAGAGGACCAAGGAAGTTAGAATTGGAGTGTCTATCCCTACAAAGAGGCCAGTCACCAGCAAAGTCCCGCAGGGATCAGTCCTGGTACCACTCCTTTTTGGCATCTACTTCTCTCTGAAGAAAGGGCAAAAGTCAAGGGCTTCTGGCTGATCAAATTTGCAGATGATTGCAAATTAGGAGAAGTCATAGAATCCCCACTAATGTTCCCCAGGAAGAGCTGACACTGACAAATAACTGGTTTCAGAGCCACAGACTAAAAGTAAATACCAAGAAATGCATAATAGTATTGTTCAGGGAAGTCAGATAACTCTGGTAGATACAATACTGACAGCACACCCATAAGAGTAGACCTAGTATTCAGGGATTTGGGAACACACATAGACAGTAATCTAGCCTTTGGCTATCATGTGTAGTGAGGAAATCATTCTATGTTCTGCAACTTATAAAGAAAGGTATGGCATCTATGTCCAAGAAGGTCATTGTTCCACTGTATTCAGCATTCATCAAATCTATCATTGAGTACAGTGCCTCTTTGGTATGTATCTAACTAGGCACATCCAACATTTGGAACATCCACAAAGGTTCCTCACTACATGAATACAGGATGTAAAAAACATGTCCTGTGCAAACTATCCCTGTATTCTGTTTCCTACAGGCTGTTGAGGGGCTATCTATGCCTGACATACAAGGCATCATTGGACACCACTCTGATGGATCTTCTGCTTGTCCATAAAACAAACAGCTCCAGAACTACCCATTCTAAAGACCTAAACCTTCCTGTGATATAAACAGTATCTGCTGGACAGAAAGATATGTATCACAGATACTTCCCATTTCTGAAACAGAGTCCCATTCCATGTGAAGCAGAGTTTCCCTTTAACCAAATTCAAGTGTAACTTGAACAGCTGGATGGGGAACAGGAAATTCATTCCAGGTTTGGCACCTGTGTCTATAATGGAGAGTGGCAGCTCATAAATTGTTCATCTTAAAAGGCCCTTGCTTGTAAATGTTTCATCTCCCAAGCCCCTGCTTACACTTCCAAGGGTACCAGAACTTGTCAGAGATTTTGGATGCATTACTAGGTTTAAAAAGTACCCAATAGTCATTAGCCTACTACACACCTATGAACCTGAGATTGTGGTATCTGAACCTATCCCCCCTACTCTGTGGTATGCCTATAATTACCTATAATGTGTAGGGAGTACTGCCTATATAAAACAGTTTGTAATTTGAAAGAGTGAATGCAGTTGACTGGTACCGAATGTGGAATGACAACACAATAATATTTTCGCTGCATCCTGAAGCACACAGCTTATTGTACAGCATACACTGTCAGGCAGTGCCACTAAGACAAAGCGTCCCTTACCTTTACAGCTATTGCAATGGTGTATGTAAGAGTTCATTTATGCCAAGCACTGATCCAACATACATCAGTAATAGTTATGCTAGGCAAGAAATAATCAGCTAGCATGCGATGTGCGTAGGCAAATGGGGCTTTTCTTAAGAGCTTACATATGCCATTAAAGTAATGGTCAACATGGTGGTAGAAAACACAGAGACAATTACAAATGCTGCATGCATATGGATGCCTTTTCAGATGAAAACTATCCGTATATGTAATATGGCATTACCTGTGTCATGATGTGTGCATCTAATGTTATACATATGGATGAATATTGCATTGTAACTACATTATAAATGCAATGACTTTTTAGTTCACAGTGTGGCACTATGCGACACTGCCTGGACTATCAAAGAAAGGAGTCAGAGGATCCAGTCCTGTTGTACAAATAATCATATTTATAAAATAGACTCTAACAAATCTGAAACCCCATTAGACATGCAGTGAACCAAATAATACTAATTTACAAGAACCCAAGAGGAAATTAATACATCTAATCACCACATTCCAGGTACAAGCAGAAAAAACATAAAAAAAAAAACAGTTTTCTCAGTAATCATTTCTCAGAAGAAATGGTTTAAATTGATGATGGCACACAAAAGGAAATCAGTACTCCGTTACAAGATGTTATAATTTATAACTAATTTATTTATTGATATTTGATTACTGGGAAAGTCTGACTGGGAAGAAGTCCATTTTCAGTGGAGGCCTGGGAAGAAAAGATCCAAAGTAATACAAAACATTTCAAGAACAATAATTTTACAATATTCAAAAATAATACAAAACATCTACGGTTGAAATAATTATACCACATTTGACATAATATGAAGACATTGGTTAAGAACAGATAAACGTCTTATGACAATGATTTAATAGTTAAGAGAAATTTTAGCTAGTTTATAGAGAAATTAAAGGTAAGTTAGTATTAATACAAACAGGAACTGCAATACAAAGTGAGAGAAAAAGCATGCTTATGGTATATTTAGAAATAAAGCCGGGCCAGAGAAAGTGTTGGAAGTAAGGAAGTGAGGGAAGAAGGGAAAGAAAGGAAGTATAATGTATGAACTGGTACTTATTTCTACATTTCACTTCTACTCTTCTCTGTGCCCTTCAAGATGAAGCAGATGCATGCCTATTCAGTACATAGTCCCACACAGAAATGTCAACTTTCCATTAAAAAAGGTAAAACAAGAAACTATCTGTTAAATAATTGCAATTAATATTGGTACTACAACAGATAGTTTAGAAGCAGGTAATTTCACTGTTCACACACACACACACACACACACACACACACACACACACACACACACACACACACACACACACACACACACACGCACGCACGCACGCGCACACACACACACACACAAACACACACACAGACACACAAATGCCAAGTGCCACATGTTAAACCAAGTCCATATGAAGAAAATCATAGCACAGCTAATTTACCAAAAGTGCAGCATACACAAAAATCACAGACCATATAGGTAGCAGACTGTAAAACCATGTATTGATGGAAAACAAGCAAATTAGTGCCTCAGTGTTTTGGTCAGAAGAATAGATACATTTCCTTGTAAGAAACACTGTACCAAACATACTGTGCTGCTATATGTAATACAAGCTTCACTGGGAGACTGGTTAAGACATTAAAACTTTCTTTACTAATTGTAGTTTAGGTTTAACAATCATTTTGCAGACTTTCATTTTAAGTCAAGGCTCTTAAACACACACACATAAGATGCTTAGATGCACCTTAAATGTGTGGTAGTAGAACTATTTGTACATCAAAATACTATAAAATATGTACAAAACAACTTTATACTAGCTCATTTTCTAAGTGTAACAAAAATATTATCAAGTTGGGCAGTAGTGTGCAATACCAGACCTTCTAGATGTAATGTGGCCCTCTGCTTCCCGGTTGCCCTTCACAAAACTTCCAACTGGTCTGGTATTGCCCAGTAACACCAACCCATGTGGGTGTTTTTACCATTTGGACAACTGCATAAATTGTATCAGTAAATATGCCTAAACAATGATTACTAAAGCAGTAATCCAACTGCATGGGAGCATATCAGGATTTACCCACTGCTGGTGTGGTTTGATTATGAGGGCAAAGCCCAAGTGATTAAACAAAGCCAGCTGTAGGTAAATATCCACACACAGGAGTGGATTATTGCCATTATACAATAACATTATTTAAGAAAGAAATTGCTTACCTTCCTTAAATAATGCGATTGTATAATGGCGCTACAGTGTTCTTCCACCCTTGACTTTCAAAGTGATGTACTGTGCATGTTTAGTACATACATCTGAACGTTTGCAGAGTAGATCACTTCATACATGTAATCGGACGGGGAAGACAGCGTCTCTGTGGTGATCTGTCTTTTATTTTCTCCCTGTTTTACTCAAAAGTAACAAAAATGCTGGAGAAACCATTATGAATTTTAAAAATATTACAAGACATAGGGCAGAAATTTGAGGAAAATCAGGGATATTCTGCAAATCTGTCAACAGCTGACAGGTATGTTTATGTTATTGCCAGTAAGCATAGTTTTCAACTGTTTAAAACTTTGTAGAGTATTTCTTTTTCCACATATTTTGTTCTATCCTTTGTAAAGTATGCTTCAATAAATTAAAAAGCATATGTCAATGCAAAGTCTGGCTGCTCAATAATACTTGACTGGCTGGACTTTTTTTACATTAGTATATGCTCGATTTATAATGGCATGCTGGTTGGGCTGTCCAATCAGTGTGCCCAGTTTTGAATAGTAGTTAACCTTTATCATATAATTGATCATATATTATGTCTTATTCTGTAAAGATAGTCACATATAGAACTCCCAAATTATCTTTACATATAATGAGAACACTCAGTGACATAAAGACGTGTGTATGTGCAAGGATGTTGCTTCTGTATACGCTGACCTTTCACATATAACAGTATCTACAATCTATCCAAACTGATTCAGCCACCAGAGCAGCAGTTACTGGAGAAGGTACCATGCTATTTACTGGGAAATACTAGAGGTGTGAGAAATTGTCTGGTGCCTTACTGTGCTGACCAGCTTTAAACAAACTGGGAGGTAATGTTATCAAAGGTAGAATAAGGTGTAGAGGTGCCATTCTTGGTACCTTATACAGTCCAGGTCATGTGTCTCAAAATGCCTTCAGGAAGCAGGAAGTGAGTACATGTGTTCCTTATAGTAACATGATTGTTTTATAGGTAGCCTGACCCATGCTGTACACTATTTCTACACCAGGAAACTCATACGTAATATGCTGTAATTTGCAGTTTTATGTTATATAATTGTTCTGTACTGAGTCAAGCATGACTACACTGTTTTAAATAATGTAATCATAGACTACTTGAGGGGTATTAAGAAATGTTTTGTATGCATCAGTTTAGTATGGGAATATTTTGAGCAAACAAATGAAGTTAGATACAGAGGTTCAGTGCCACATTGCAACACTGCAAACATACTCGTGGTTTACCATGGGAAAAGTGTTTCAAAACAAGTCTTTTGAGATGTGTATCTGGCAGTGGGGAAGAGTGTTTGACTTGACCTTGCTTGAGCAGGAGTTATTCATGTTGGGAATGTGGGATATTGTGGGAGTGAAGTACTGTCTTACTTGTGATTAGAAAACTAACATTATGACCCTTATATCAAATGTTACTAGAACTGCCATGAGTATAGCTGTGGTGGTAATAGCTGCGGTGGTACAGTGGTAACATTGTTACCTCACAGCAAGAGGTTCTCCCATTCGTTTCTTGGCTTGGCTTGGGAGTGCCTTCTGTGTGGAGTCTACATGTCCTCCCCGTGGTTGGGTAGCATTCAAAAGACTTGCATGCGTAAATGGGCATGCCTTCGTTGAGGGTTGGGCGTCGAGCTGGCACCTTGGCATTTCATAAAAATCTACTGCCAATCATTAGCGGGCCGGAGTTCCGCTGTGGCGACCCCTTACCGGGAAAAAGCCGAAAGACAAACAAAACTAGAAGTGCCATTAGTAGTGCATTGCTGATAGAATTTGCTGCTGTGCTTTGCATGATGTACTTTGTTGTTGATCTATCAGTGAGTATGCTGCCTTACGCTTTCTAGTACTTTATGTGTCCTGGTGCTGGTGGCATGTTGACCTTTACTATACCAGAGTTCTTGATGTGTGTTCCAGAAACTGCCTACATCTATAGTGTACTTAATAGTGTATTCACTAGGAATATGAGTTATGTACTGCAATACCTGTTTACTGTATCCTTGGTGGTGGGCCTGCCCTATTGTTATAGTAATGGTTGCCATATCCAGTTGTGTTTTACAAATGAAGAGCCCCATTAAATAAATGCTGCTGTGCTGGTGGTGGATCAGTCACAATTACAGTGACAGCAACATACATAACACATATTTCCATATTTTATTATATTATGTTATGTGTTATGACTTATCAGGATGGTGATGTTTCCTTACCCTGGTATGTATTTCCATAGGTCCCTGTAAAGTCAGGTCATCATCTTGGGCGGCACAGTGGTGCAGCAGTTGACATTGTCACCTCACAGCAAGAGGTTCTCCAGTTTGATTCTCCACTGGGGTGCCTTCTGTGTGGAGCCTGCATGTCCTCCCTGTGTTCATGTGGGTTTCCTTCGTGTACTCTGGTTTTCTCCCCACATTCAAAGACATCTGTCTGAAGTGTTTCTCTCTGGGCCTCTGCTGAAAATACGTTCTGTCCTAGTCAGACTTTCCCGGTTAACAAATAATAAATAAATAAGTCATCTGTCTTCATTGGAGAGTCATGGCATGATTTCATGAACCATCTAGTGCTGGCCCTGGTGGCAGTGAGTCAATAAGCGTCATGCAGGCAACTCACAATGGTCATCATCGTATCACAGGTCTATGTCTTAATTTTTCTGCAGAAGCAGAGATTAAGTTGTGCAAGCTCTGTGGGATACTGGTTACCAGATAGACTAAAGGATTTCATTGGTAGCAATGATGTTTAGGTCCTTAAGGTACATAGCTGAGGTATTTTGACACATGCATAAAAAGTTGTCTGACTTGTACAGGTATGTACAGTGTCAGAACAAGTAGTTTCTGATGTTCCATCTGCTAACAGAATTGGCAGGGCATACATATATGGGGCTACAAAGTTGACACATAACCACCACAGGAGGGAGAGTGAGAGAGAGCGGGAGAGAGAACAAACCACAAATCACTATCTCAGACACAGAGAGGCAGCATATCCACCATCTTTTGTTGCCAGGAGCCATCTGATTTCCCATACCTACAGCTGGATGTGATGCAAGCATGATGAAGTTTTGCTGCCGGAGTGGTGTGTTTTTGCATCTTACACAAGCAGTCTTGGTACATTATTCAACACCTTACATACGATTCAGCTATATTCCTTCATGTACTCTTTGCCTTACCTATGTATCAACTATACCTGTATCTTTCCTGTACCACATTTCTTTGGCTGCCTGGGCACCTTCCCATTCTTTTCATGAAGTGTGGCTGAGTCTTTTGCCATATGCTTATCAGTACTACACCTACAGCACCAGGGTCACTGTAATGGTTATACTGTATGTGTACAATGATGCCTTGTATTGCTTGCTTTCATATATCTGTCTGCAGTTATGAGTAGGTTTTCTGTGCCTATTAGTGAACATATTTGTTATTTTGAGAATGTTTTATACATATATGCATCTGCATGTGAGCACATGTGCACACGTGTGTGTGTTTGTATGTATATATGTATAAGACACACACACATACACACACACACACACACACACACACACACACACACACACACACACACACACACACACACACACACGTCACGTATGCTGTGCAGTCCTCACTGTCTATGTATTCCTGTTCTAATCTGACTTTTGTCCTCCTGGTTTGTTTACAGTTTGTTTTGGTAATGTAGTTTGTATGCTGGTTCTGGGCTGATGTTAGGGCTGCAACGCATTATTCTTTTTAGCTGTTATTGCAGACTGTTTCTATATTACAGTGTAAGATGGTGGTATATGTAAGTGGCTGCTTCAGTGCATTAGATACTTGTGTACATTAATAAATTGTTCTTTCACTCATCTCAATTGACACTTTTTAATTTGCTTTAGAACTCTAGTTTGAAGGGATGCCATGCTTGATTATATCATGTAGTAGACCCTGCACTCCAAGAAATGTACTTTACTTTGCATGACATTTTCCACAGGGTATTGCTGGGCACTACAGATTTACAAAATATATTTGTTCTGTCTTTCTTTCTTTCTTCCTGCACAGTCTGCATATTAGATGGCTCTATGTCACTTGTTACCAGAGTACAAGGCCAACGCTGTGCTATTTCTTATTTTTATGAATCCCACCCTATTTACTGCCATGAACAGAGGTATAAGATGA
Organism: Protopterus annectens; assembly: GCF_019279795.1. NCBI lineage: Eukaryota > Metazoa > Chordata > Ceratodontiformes > Protopteridae > Protopterus > Protopterus annectens. The sequence continues at coordinate 1,309,496,236 of NC_056743.1, read as the reverse complement.
ACAAAAGTTTGCAAATTAAAACATATTCTGAAATGCAACTATGTGGGATATATGGATACCTCAGTACAAGCTGCAATGGAATTGATAGACTCATAGTTGCTTGAGTTGTTTGAGGAACAGTTCTAACAAACGAGTGGTATAATAAGGCAAAATTAGTAGCAATTTAAGGGCCTGGCAATCTGGGTGGTTAACATCATGTTTTCAGTTTTTAACCAGTACAGTCTGTTTAAAGTGGTGCAGTGGTTAATGTTGTTGCCTCACAGCAAGAGGTTCTCCCATTCGATTCTCAGCTGGGGTGCCTTCTGTGTGGAGTCTGCATGTCCTCCCTGCATTCACGTGGGTTTCCTCTCGGTGCTCAAGTTTCCTCTCACATTCCAAAGACATGCATCTTCAGCATTTCTGCCCGGGCCTCCGCTGAAAACAGGCTCTGCTCTAGTCGGACTTTCCTAGTCAACAAATGTTAAATAAATAAGTAAAATAAAAATAAAGTAATGCAGTGATAAAAGCAGTTAGAAACTTTAAATGCAACACTTACCTAAAAGAAAGCAACAAAGGATGTGCAGAAACCTGTGTACTCATGCTTTCAGATAGCTACTGTTATCTGTGCTTGTGTGTTCAAGTGTGTTTCTCTCCATTTTTAGCAAAAATGCATAACTGAAACTCAACAGTAGTATTCCAGGAAAATACAAAGAAAACGTAACAAAAAGAAATAAGATGATTGTGCAGATATGTATTTTCATAAGTGTATGTAAACACAAATTCAAGGTAACAGCTATGAGTTATATTATTGCAGTGCTACTTTTAATGGCTTCTTATATAGTACATATATATGTAGCGATTGTTTATATGAGGTTGATTTTGTGAGACGGGTGAGGATTGGACAGCAGGTGAATCAATGGCAAAAAGTATTATACTGCTGGTTAACAATTACTGCAACATGGTGTTGACAATAAAACATTTCCAGTCATTTAAAGGTTACTTAGGTTCAACAAAACCAGTAAACGTCAGATGTATATCATATCTCTCCGTATTAGTGATGATATGGTGAGTTATATCATATGGCAAAATTAATCTCATTAACAAGCTGATTTACAGTGTTGCAAAATCACCTGTTCAACATCAACAATAGAGGAAGTGAGTAAACTGTGGCAAGAGTTAACTGACGTGTGCTTGACGCTAGGAGATGTCACATCAGTATTGCTTTGACCAATTTTAGACATAGAATGAGTGCATTCTTGAGCTCTTAGTGTGACAGTAATGGGTGTTCCTGATAAGAACAACACTGTAATGTGAAAAAACATGGGCTGGATTTATGAAAGCTTGCACGGAGTTGTAGAGTAGAGTAGAGTAAGACATCAAACAGGCAATATGTCTGCCATGCAATCCAGGAACAGCCAGCAGGGGTGTGCACGAGAGCTGCTAAAGTTACTCTTGCACGGACAGCATCATGGTATGCAAATTACCTCATTTGCTGCTGAAAGCTATGCAAATGAGGTAAATTTGCAATCCAGGAAACACTAACCTGTCCGTGGAAGATTAGTGTTATCTGCAGAAATGTACTCCATTGGTAACGGAGTACCGTTCTGCAAATAGCTAAACGGAGGTATGACAGCTCAAAATAAAGGATGCATACAGTTGAGGAAGCATGCCAATGGCCAGATATAAGGCCATTGGCATTTATAAATGTTTAAAATTATTAAAATCTAACTTTTTTTTTCCCCAGATCTCCAATGTTTAAGCATAGCGCAGCACTGCACAAACATGCAGCACTTTAAAAACAAGAAAATAATTTAAAAATAGCCAAAAATAGCCATTTTCACTAAAAAGCTTATCCTGCCATGCAGGTGAATGGTAGGCTGAAGACAACATGGCCACTGAGTACTGGTTGCTAAGGGGGGGAAGCTCAGTGTGAGAGATGTAACCATGCATTAGTTTGCAATCCCATGCAAATGAGGATAAGGATAGTGAATCCCAATTTTCCCCAGCATGTGAGCCATGTCCCAAGAGTGTAAGTGTAGGGGAGTAGTAGAGTAGAATATAGGTGACATCATGAGGGGGTATGTCAGATAGGCTGTAAGCTAATTGGAGAACAGTGTCTTGTGTTTGCCGTGAGTTGCTCAGGATTGCAAGACTCGTGACTACAGTTGTCCCATTTGAAAACCAGAAACCAAAGGTGCACACTGTGAAAATATCTGAAATTTCTTGCAAACATGCAAACAGCATATGCGTGCATGTGTGAGCGTGTGAGCGTGTTTGCGCGGCGCTGCCCCAGGTGGAAACAGAAAGGCAAAAGGAAGGAAAAGAAGTAGTAGGAAGTTAACCAAGGAGAACTAGCAGAGCTGCCAGGTGAAATATATCAGAATCAGCCAGTTACACAGGCAGCAGACTAGCCCAGCTCAGCCCAGCACTTTAAACTCTGCAAACACCATCCCTCCCTGTTTTTTCTCAAAAACTCTGCAACACCGCAGTATACAAAGAGGGAAAGTCAGACAAAATGTTAGGGGCTGCTCTTGCTATCATAAATCAACATGTAAAAGGTGCTGAGGGTGGTGATGTTGTGAATGCTGCTGAGCAACCCACAGTGAGGAGACAGAGAAGAGTGTAGAGACCCTGGGTAACTACCAGGGCTACATGAGCTGGAGATAGTGGAGCGCTATAGGGTGGACAGAGACCTCCTGCAGCAACGTTTTGAGCTGTGCCGGCCACGCCTCACACACAGAACCAACAGAGGGGAACCCATCCCAGTGGATACCAAGGTATGTGTTGGCCTAAGAATACTAGTGACAGGTACCATCCAGAGACCAACTGGTGATATGATGGGGATTTCACAGACATCAGCATCCAGGGTACTGCACCAGTTCCTGGATGCCATGTCAGCACATGTCGGTGACCATGTATATTTCCCCAATTCCCATGAGGCATTGGCCAGCAATATGCATCCTTTCCACCAAATAGCAGAATACCCTAAGGTAGTGGGTGCAACAGACTGCTCGCACATAGACATCAAAGCACTACCCAGTGAGCGGGCTAGGGTCTACATCAACCGCCAGGGCTTCCCCTCCATCAACTGCCAGGTCATGTGCGATGCCCTGGGCATAATAAAGAATGTGTGTGCTGGCTGCCCTGGAAGCGATCACGATTTCTACATTTGGCATCTGACGCAGCTGTACCAGAGATTTGCCAATGGAGACATCCCTGATGGTCACCTAGTGGGGGATGCTGGATACGCACTGGAGCTGTGGCTGATGACACCCATCAGAAATGCACACACACACCTGAACAAGAACTCCATAATGAGGCACACGCACAAACAAGAAACATAACTGAGCATGTGTTTGGGATGCTCAAATCACAGTTCTGGCGCCTGGACACATCTGGTGGAGCCTTGCAGTACTCACCAACTACATGTACCCAAATTGTCATGGTATGTGCCATGCTACACAATATGATCCTGCGGAAACAGCTGCAGCAGGAACAGCATAGGGCAGGGCCAAAAAGCTCCCCATCATTGCCAAGGCTTGCACAGGCACAGCGTGCCTCAGAGGAGGAACAACCTGAGCCTGTCCCAGTAGGCAGAAGGAGGCATGCCCAGTATGCCCTGGCCTTGGCAAAGAGGCAACGCATAGCACATACACTGACTCAGTAGGAACCCTAGAAATGACACCTCTCTCTGACTTGCACATACAGTAAAAGGGATGCCTAACTTGACACTACCTGTTTTCAAACAAGTATAGGGAGTGTACTATGTGCATCCGACATAGGCAGCCCTGCAACACCACCTGAGGCATGAGTGCCCTATTTTAAGCAATATAAAGCACTGCTAAGTCCATTTTGCCAGTATTGAGCATATTCAAATACAATTGCGCGTAGCTGCGCACCATGCTAGCAAGTGCAACATCGGGCAATGTTGGGCAACGTTGAGCAACATTGGGCAAAGTCGGGCAAAGTTGGGCAAAGTCGAGCAAAGTCGGGTAAAAACGCTCACACCTGCTTTACTGTTCCTTAACCAGTCAGGTCTGCCCAGCAGGAAAATAAAAAGCAGTGACAGGGCTCGAACTCAGGATACTGTGCACTATAGTCACAATACTGAACCACAAAGCCATGACAGCATTTCACTGGCACAGACACAACTTAAGTCACTCACACATACCAGTTGTGGGGGTCACATACATAACAGTTACAGCCAGCAGGACAATTGTAGACAAACGCAAACACAAACAAATGCTGTATCATAACCTCTGAAGAGGCATATGAGTAACCTCCCCCCAGGCCTATGCAGACAGGTAACAGCAGGCCAGGCAGTGTGATGTGGGTTGGGTAGGCTATGAAGTCACAAACTAATATGCATGTAATTGGAAGCTAAGGTCTGTAGTACAGTGGTATGCCTCAAGCCAGTATGATAGGCAACAATAAAGACTGAAATGGAGTACCTGACATAGCAGTGCAGGCCTTGCAAATGTGTATAAGTGTCAGGTGTAGTCTTCATCCTATGTACACCCACAGTAACAATCAGGTGCGCCTCCCCAGGTAGAAATGTACAAATAATAGCTGTCCCCCTGTATGCAGAAATGTTGATAAGTCTCTGCAAACTGACTCATGGAAGCCCTGCAGGCACAGCATGCTTCCTGTCGATGTACAACACAAAGGTGAGCCCTGAAGTAAAAAACAACTTGATTTTTCACACACATATAGTATATATGCCCATAGTGGGCATGCTCACACACTTAAATTTAGCAAATTTCAGTCAGCAAAATACTGAAAGGTCATACTGGGTATGCTCACACACTTAAATAAACGAAGCAAATGTCAGTCAACAATGTACTGAAAGGTCATACTGGGCATGCCCACAAACTTAGGCCATGTCTGAGTACAGCAGTGAGCCACACATATCTGGCAGTTGCAGTTCTTACTCCAGTGATATGAAAACAGACCCATATAATATATTGGACCCCTGTCATAATCAAACTATGTACTACAAGTACTTAAGTTGTTCAAAGAAAGTGACAATCCAAAGAAGATCAATAAATCTCCGATCAGTATCATCAAGAAACAATGAGCACTCCTAACATTATCTAAGCCATGTTCTGGCAAAAATATTGCCAAAGAGTCCATAGAGAACCATGAAGCTTTCTTTCACTATGTCATAAATATCAATGTAAACTCATATATGTTCTGAGTCAGTGCAAAGTGTAAATGAATACATGTACATGACTGACATTGCCAACATCTTGTCAGACAGGTTCATACATATTTACCCTCCTCTCACTGACAAAAGGGCCCATTACCATACCTGGAGATTGTGAAAACCCAGAAATCACATATACAATGGTTAAACAGCTCTATCCAAACCTAAAACACGGCGTCTATGGGATGACATGGTTTCCCTGGCTGTGTCATATGTGAACTCCAAAACAAACAGACCCTGCACCTGAACAGTCTGTTGAGACTCACTCTCTGTACAGGATATGAAATTGTTGAATGGGTTACAGCAATGTTTGGCACACTACACAAGTGTTGGTGCACAACAGACCATGGGAACTATTGTCTTATAAGCCTAATAAGCCTGATCTGTAAGGCCATGGAGTCCATTATTATGGAACTCATAAACAGAGCTATTGGGAGCCTACAAACACCCAACCCTACCCATTTTGGTTTGGTCAGGGGCAGATCATGGTTCCTAAACCAGTAAGACTATTTTCAAGGCAGTCACCCAGGACATACATCAATGAAATGACCTCCACACAGCCTACATAGACCTTGAAAAGCCCTTTTCCAACATCTCACACATGTCGTATCCACAAAATCAACAACCTGTGCATAAACACATATGTCATCTGATGGATTGCCAACTGGGGCACAGATAGATCCCACAAGGTAAGAATTGTGGTCTCCTGTTCAAGCTGGTAACAGCTGCTGTCCCTCATGGCTCATTCCTGGGAGCCTTCCTGTCTGGTGTATACTTTTCAGAAATACAGTCAAAAACACGAGGGCTATGTTTAGCAAAGTTTGTGGATGACTGCAAAAAGGTTGTCATAATCAATGTTTGGGACAACAGAGACATCCTTAAAAAGGGTCTCAGTCAGACAGATGTGGTGTCAAAATTATGGCCTCGAGCTACAGTCATACAAATACCACGTAGGTGCCAACACCCTAAATATGGAGGTAATAATAAAGGATCTATGGACATATGTGGATAGTCATCTCTACTTCCAGAAACACATTCACAAAGTGGTTAGAAAATCATGCTATGTGTTCCCACAAATTGCCAAGATCTTTGCATGTAGGTCAAAGGATGTTCCCTCTACTCATTAGTCATCAGACCCATCAGAGAGTATCATGGCACACTTGCGATGAATCTGACTAGGCACATTCAGCAGCTGGAAAGACCACAGAAGTACCTCAACAAGAGAATTACTGGCCTCAAACAGTTGCCCCATGCAACAAGATTGAATTTAACTCAATCTGTACTCTGTTGCATACTGTCTACTCAGGCAATCTCTGTCCAACAGACAGGTCCATGTCCAATGCAGAACTGATGTACATGCACTATCTGAAGTAAACCCAAGCTCACTGTGCCACATGCTCTAGGGATATCATCACCACAACAATAAATAGAACATGTTGGAGGGATACATTACTAACTCACAGGCTTCCCTTGCTTTGGAACAGGCTCCCAATCTACATTAAGCTGAGTCCCTCACTGACACTTTTCCAGAGGAGCCTTGATGAGTGTATGTGAAACTGAACTGTCACACCATGGATCACTTCATCAGCTCTACTACACAGAGGCCTAGGGAACTAACCCCATATGTGGTGATAGCTGCACACTGGCCATACTAATATATGTCTTCAGGCAGATAGCCTATTACCTACCTATGTACATATATATATATATATATATATATATATATATATATATATATATATATATATAGTTCATATATATGAAAATATATATATATATATATATGTGGGCTGCCCCCACCCCCTAACTATATATATCAACTCCAGGGTCGCATATACATATGGGGAAGGGGCATATGCATATGTATATATATATATATATATACACATATATGATATATATATATATATATATATATATATATATATATATATATATATATATATATATATATATATATATATGTAGGGGAACACAGTATAATAAGCCAAAGATGGATGGGCAGAGATGTGTGTAAGAGGGTGACCATGACAGGGAGCCATCCAAGACTGTCCCACCCAGCACACATCCCAATGGCACAAAAGACATGAGGTGCACATCTCACCCATTGTACATAACAGCCACCAGTATCTGTAAGTATTACAGTGGATGTGGTCCATGTGCCTGCTGTACAACATGACTGTACAATGAAGTACACATCTACTATCTGTAGACATGTACCTGTCACATAGGTTCATAGGTATGTAGTAGACTATCTTCACGAAGGCATATATTAGCCTAGGCAAGTAGTGCAGCTTTTACCACCCTATTGGGTAGTCTCCCAAGCCCTAGTTCTAATAGTTACTACCCTAAGCCCCTTTCTAGTGGGGCTGCTGATGTGATGCCTGGCATGAATTGTCTGCTTCCCATCCACTCATCACGGTTCCTATTAAAGAGTGTCAGGGATGGGCTCTGTCTGATGTACATTGGGACTCTGTTCCACAGTAAGGCAAGTGTCTGGGATGGTACTCTATCCCACCAGCATGTTGTATTCATTGTTGTGATGAGGTTCATATTCCTGGAGTGTGTAGTGTGACTCAATTTTGTTATCCGTAGATGGAGCATGTTCAACAGTTATGTGTTGGACATGGCTCTGTATGTTAGGATGAGTGTGCTTCTGAGTAGGTGGTATGCAATGGAGAACAGATTTAGTTTTACCAGTTGTGTTGCATAACACAACTGTTTGAGGCCAGTAATCCTCTTGTTGAGGTACCTCTGTGGTCTCTACAGCTGCTGGATATGCTTAGTCGAGTACATCCAAAATGGTGCATTGTACTCAATTATGGGTCTGATGACTTAAGAGTAGAGGGCCACCACTACCTCTTTTGATCCTGATGCAAACCCTTTGTTGATTAGGTGGGCCACACAGGATTTCCCAATCACTATCTACTTGTGTTCCCAGATCCCTTATTACCTTGTCAGTTTTAAGGGGATAACACCTATGTGGTAGTTTGTGGGTACTTTGTTTTCACCAAAGGGGATTACTATGCATTCTTCCACACTGAGCTTGAGGTCATGATTCTGACACCACACATCTGTCTCATAGAGTCCCTTCTGGAGAATATTTGTGTCATCCGGGGAATCTTTTATGGCAAACACTTTATAGTTCCCAGCAAACTTAGTCAACCACAACCCTCCTGTGTTGGCATGTACTTTTGAGAAGTCTATATCAAACAGGAGGGACCCCAGGACTGAATCCTGGGGGACACCAGTTGTTACCGGTGTAGAGTCTGACATGTAGCCAGCAACTCTTAATTTGTGGGATCTATCTGTGAGCCAGTTTGCAATCCATCTTGTAATGTATGGATTCATGCCCAGGTTGGTCAGTTCATCTATGATACTTGACTGGGGAATGGTGTCAAAGGCCTTAGCAAGGTATAGGTATGCTTTGTGGAGCATCTTGTAATGTATGGATTTATGCCCAGGTTGGTCAGTTCATCTATGATACCTGACTGGGGAATGGTGTCAAAGGCCTTAGCAAGGTATATGTATGCTGTGTGGAGCTCATTTCAATCATCTGTAGCCTGGTTAACTGTCTCAAAGAAATCCACCCAGTTCAGGAGGCGTGATCTGCATTTCACAAAGCCAAACTGGGTGTGCTCAACTGTGTGAAGGTTCCCAATGTCTTTATTGTTGACTTCCATGATTGGCTCCATTGCCTTGCAGATCAGACTCATCAGGTTCATAGAGTGTGAATGCCAAGGGTATTTTGTGGCTCCACCCCTGTGGAGTGGGAAGAACATTGCTGTGCAACATTCTATGGATACATATCCTGTAGAGAGCATGTAGAGAGAGGTGTAGGTATCCTTGATGAATATGGTTACATCCCCACCCTATGTGCTATGATCCAGATTCTGATGCTGGAAGGTATGGAATGAGTAGCATCCTGGTAGTGCTGGTGTGCTCTCTGGAGCCTTGAACTAGGTTTCTGTTACTGCACAGATATCAATATTTTCCATACTGAGAAGTGCCTCGAGTGTGTGCATCTGGAGGCTGAGACTTCTGGCACTGAGTAGCATTTAGCTCACTTTGTGGTTATTTGTGCTGGTTACAGGGTTTGGTTTGTCCTGAGTGACCAGTGTTCCACACCTGAAGTTAATGCCTCATTGGTCCAATATGACCATAAGCTAATTACCCTACATATCCACATTCTGCCCCCATCCCCCATTAAGGAAACCGTGTTAAAAAATTTCTCCAAAGCCAACTTCATGCTTCTTAAGACAGACGTGGTGAACTTCAGGACACCCATGCAGATGGACAATACAGTTACAACTACTGAATCCTACACAATTGCACTTTATAAGCACTGACATGAGTACATGGATCGTGCTATCCCAAACTGAACCAAGACACTATCCTCCAAGAAAAGGAAGCCAATGTGGTGGTCCCCTGCCATAAACAAACTGCACAACAGGAGGAAGAAACTGTTGCAAAAGACTGTAAAACCCATGAGTGGAGGAGCTCCCTGGTCAGCCTCAGTAAAAAGCTGTGATCCCTGATAAAATCCTCCAAAGCTAGTTACGAAAACAAAATCGCCACTGATTCTAAAGACAACCACAAAGCATTCTAGAGCTATGTTAAGAATCACAATGGCAACACTCAGATTTGCTCTGCGTTACAGCACAATGGCACTAAATATGCAGACCCAACTGATATTACCAACATCCTGGCAGACAGGATCAGTGCTAACTTTACCCCCCTCTCACCTATGAAAGAGCCCATCTCTATTCCGGAAGAATGCAAAGTTGCTGTCATCATGGCTTCACAGGTAAAAAACACTCTCCAAAGCCAGGAACACAGCATCCATGGGACCAGATAACATCCCAGGCTGTGTTCTACATGAACTATAGAATGAACTGGCACCACACCTAAGTACCATGTTCAATCATAGCCTCACCTCAGGCTTTCTGCCTGCTGAATGGCGCACAGCGACAGTTATCCCACTACACAAGGGGGGAGCCACCACAGACCCCAGGAACTAGCGCCCCATTAGCCTGATGAGCCTGGTCTGCAAGGCCATGGAACGTATCATCATGGAACGTATAAACAAAGACATTGGTAATCTCCAAACTCTGGACCACAACCATTTAGGGTTTGTAAAAGGCAGATCATGTCTCCTAAACCTGATAGACTTCTTTGAAACAGTCACCAAAACCACAGACAAGGATAAGGTGGTTCACACAGCCTATCTAGATCTTGTGAAGGCTTTCAACACCATCCCCCACTCTGGAATTATAGATAAACTCACTAAACTAGGTATAAATCCTTATGTCACAAGATGGGTTGCCAACTGGCTCACTGACAGAATCCACACTATGAAAGTAGCAGACTCCAAGTCTGACTTCAGACCAGTGACAAGTGGAGTACCATAGGATTCAGTCCTGTGTCCTGTCCTGTTTGGTATCTACTTCCCTGAAGTACAGGCTAACACAGAAGGTCTTTGGCTAATGAAGTTCCCAGATGACTGCAAACTAGGAGCCATAATCGAAACTACTAATGATGTGGACATCCTACAAAAAGGCCTCAATGAGATAGATGCCTGGTGTCAAAAGCCATAGCCTCAAGTTCAATGCCAAAAAGTGCATTGTCATCCCCTTTGGTAAAAACTCTGTACCCATGAACTTGATAACTGATAACGGATAACTGGTTGCCAGAGCCATGGCCTAAAGTTAAATGCCAAAAAATGCATAGTCATACCCTTCGGGAAAAACAAGGTTACCCCTAGCTACCAAATAGGTGGCAATCCACTGAGTACAGAAGAAGTTATCAGGGACCTGGGGACCCAGGTTGATAGTAGTCTGTCATTCGACACCCATGTAGCTAAAGTAGTTAGGAAGACCTTCTACATTGCCCACCTTATCATGAAGGGATTCTCATCTAGATCAAGGGAGGTCATAGTCTCCTATACTCATCACTCATCAGACCAATGATTGAGTACAATGCCCCATCTGAATGTATCTGACCTGACACTTGCAGCAGCTGGAGAGGCCACAAAGTTCCTCACCAAAAGGATAAAGGGTCTCAAACATCTGTCCTATGCTGCCCGACTGAAAGAACTCCAGCTCTATTCAGTCGCCACCGCTTGCTCAGAGGTGACCTTTGCCTAACATACAAGGCCATGTCAAACCCAGATTTGATGAATATGCTTCACCTCAAAAATCTAGATCCGCCAGAGCCACAAGGGCGGGAGACTTAAACCTCGACACACGGCTATTAATAGGACGTGCTGGAGGGATAGATTCATCACCCAAAGACTCCTATGCTGTGGAATAAAATCCCGTATATGTGAGGCAGAGCACTCGCTGGCCTTGTTCAAGAGAAATCTTGACCAATGGATGGGAGATCGCAGATATACCCCAGGGATTACCTCAGTGTCACTGCTCAACAGAGGCACAGCAAAATAATGGGTATAGTTCCCCATACTAAAGGTGGCGTAGCCACAAACTATGGGCTAGGCTTGTAAATGCCCTCGGGCAGATAGCCTAGTATGAACCTATGAACCTATGAACTACAACATAGGCGGTAGTATACTTAACACTGAAAGTTTGATAACAGACCCTGGGACACAGGTGGCCAGTAGACTCTCCTTTGATAATCACATTGCCACAGTAGTCAGGAAATCCTTCTAAATGGCACACCTCATCACAAAAAGTTTCTCATGCAGAAAAAAAGAGGTCATTGTTCCCCTCTACTCATCACTCATTAGATCCATTATAGAGTACAATGCCCCTTTTGGTATGTACCTCACAAGACATCTACAACAACTGGAAAGCCCACAGAAATACCTCACAAAGAGGATTAGCAGCCTCAAATACATGCCCTACATTGACCGTCTCAAACACTCCAGCTTTACTCTGTCGCATATCGCCTACTCAGAGGTGATCTCTGCCTAACATACAAAGCTATGTCAAACACAGAGCTGTTGGACATGCTCCACTTAAAGAAATCCCAATCCCTCTGAGCTTCGGCCCCAAAACCTGGACCAAAATACAAAAGGAGGGAGTGTATCAATTTTCATAAAGGACACCCACACCTTCAGGTTAGTGGCACAGCACCAGGCCTCTGAGACCATCCAAGTGCAACTAACAGTGGGCAAAGCTGCTTATCAGATTGTAGCCTGCTACAGATCACCTACCTTGTCGCAGGACCCTCATTCAGCATTCCTGAGAACACTGGAAAATATAAAGGTCCTACCAAACACCATGATATTAGGAGATTTCAACTACCCAAACATTGAATGGGAGAATTACTCAAGTAGAAACTCCTTTGCCCAATGCTTCGTAGAGTTTATAAACTCAAACACCCTGGAACAGCTGGTCACCACACACACTAGAGGTGACAACATACTTGACCTGATCCTCACCAACATGAGGGATCAGTGTTCCACACCAGAGGTAAACCCCTCGCTGGTGAGATCAGATCATAAAGTAATCACTCTGGAAATCCACATCCCGACCCCACCCTCAGTCAAGGAAACCACTGTGAAAAACTTTTCAAAAGCAAACTTCACACTTCTCAAGACCGAATTGGAAAGTTTCAAAGCCCCCTTGCTACAGGATAATGCTATCCAATCTGCAGAATCCTTTACAAGTGCATTCTATGAGCATCTACAGGGATGAATGGATCGAGCCATCCCAAGTAAAACCAAGACTCACTCCTCCAAAAAGAGGAAACCAGTCTGGTGGTCTTTGGTCATAAATAAGCTATACAACGAGGAAACTACTACATGATAAAGCAAAATTCCAAAAAGGAAAGGCATCACTGATCATTATTAGCAAGAAACTATGATCACTCATAAAATTATTCAAGGCCAGTTTCTAAAGAAAAATTGCCAAGGAATCTAAAGATAACCACAAAGCCTTCTTTAGCTATATCAAACATTTAGGTGGCAACTCTCAGATATGCTTTGAGCTACTGCAAAATGGCAAAAGAAATACACTGAACCAACTGACATTGCCAACATACTGGTGGACAAGTTTAGTGCAAACTTCACCCCCCCCCTTCACCCCCAAAAGGGCCCATGTCCATCCCAGAAGAATGCAGAGCCCCAGACATCACGGACATGAGGGTAAAAACAGCCCTCTCCAAAGCTAAGAACACAGCATCAATGGGATCGGATGGTGTCCCAGGCTGCGTCTTACACAAGCTCCAAAAGGAACTAAACCCTCACCTAAATTCACTGTTCAGACTCAGCCTTACCACAGGCTATGTACCCAAAGAATGGCATACAGCAACAGCCATCCCGCTCCACAAAGGTGGTGCCACAACAGAACCTGGGAACTATTGCCCTATAAGCCTGACCGACCTGGTCTGCAAAGCTATGGAGCGAATTATCATGGAACTCATAAACAGAGACATTGGGAACCTCCAGACACTGGACCCTACCCAATTCAGATTGTTAAAGGCAAATCCTGCCGCCTATACCTAGTTGACTTCTTTGAAACAGTTACCAAATCCATAGATGAAGGGAAGGTAGTCCACACAGCCTACCTGGACCTCACTAAGGCCTTTCGCACTATTCCCCACTCTGGCATCATAGACAAGCTTACCAGCTTGAACATTAACCTCTATGTCACGAGATGGGTGGCCAAATGGCTCACAGATAGAACACACATGGTCAGAGTTGCGGGTGCCATGTCCGACTCTAAACCAGTCACAAGTGGCATCCCATAGGTCTCGGTCCTGGGACCCCTCCTGTTCAGTATATACGTCTCTGAGGTACAGGTAAGCACGGGAGGACTATGGCTGACCAAGTTCACAGATGACTGCAAACTGGGGGCCATAATAAACTCTCCGGCTGACACAGACACCCTCCAGAAGGGTCTTACAGAGACAGATACCTGGTGTCAAAACCATGGCCTCAAGCTGAATGCCAAAAAATGCATAGTCATCCCCTGTGGAAAAAACAAAGTGCCCACAAATTACCACATAGATGGTAATCTACTAGGTACAGAAAATGTAATTAGGGACCTGGGGACCCAGGTAGATAGTAACCTCTCCTTTGATAATCACATTGCCAAAGTGGTTAGAAATTCCTTCTATGTAGCCCACCTAATCATGAAAGGGTTCACCTCTAGATCAAGAGAGGTCATTGTGCCCCTCTACTCATCACTCATTAGGCCCATAATAGAGTACAATGCCCCATCTGGTATGTACCTTAATTGGCACATGCAACAGCTGGTAAGACCACAGAAGTTCCTCACCAAGAGGATCATGGGCCTCAAAGAGATGCCCTATGCAGCTCGACTAAAGAAACTCCAGCTCTACTTGGTTGCTTCCTGCCTGCTCATAGGTGATCTATGCCTGATGTATAAGGCCAAGTCCAACCCAGAATTAATGGACATGCTCCACCTCAAGAAAAACAAATCTCTTAGAGCCACATGCTACAGTGAATTAAACCTCAGCAAGACAATAAACAGGACGTGCTGGAGGGATAGATTCCTGTCCCAGAGACTTCCCTTGCTCTGGAATAGAATCCCAGTTGATGCTAGGCAGAGCCCCTCGCTGACTCTCTTCAAGAGGAATCTTGACGAGTGGATGGGAAATTGTAAATTTATCCCTGGGATCACTTCAGTGGTCCTGCTAGACAGAGGCCCAGGAAACTAATTTAAAACGGAGGCAAAAGCCAACACATTCTGGCTAGGTTTATAAATGCCCTTGGGCTGATAGCCTAGTACCTACCTATGAACCTATGAACCTACATGCTCTAGGGACCTAAACCTTGTCACCACAATAAATAGAACATGCTGGAGGGATAGATTCCTGTCCCAGAGACTTCCCGTACTCCAGAATAAACTACCTAGCTATATCAAACAAAGCTCCTCATTAGCACTCTTCAAGAAAAATCTTGATGATTGGATGGGAAATAGGAAATTCACCCTGGGGATCACTTCTGTGTCTCTGCTCAACAGTGGCACAGGAAAATAAATTTCTTGGGTGGCAAAAGCCAGGGTACCTTTTTGGCTTGGCTTGTACAGGCCACAGGGCCGATAGCCTAGTACCTACCGATGAACCTATGAACCTTTGAGCCTTGCCTGAAAAAGCTAATATGGGGACAGCAAGAGCCTTGGCCAGTATTCAGAAGCATAGGAGCGAGAGGTGCAAACCATCTGTAGTGAAGCAAAAAGGCTTGTCTATCATGTCATTACAGGCAGACAGAGACTGGATCCCCTTTGAATGACACCAGAAGCTCAGCCAATTGTTGAAGTTTATCGTCTTTCTGTTAAATTGCAGTATCATGTAGGTGAAGGTAAGATGCTACTCAAGGTCAGGGTCATACCAGCCTGGGCTACATGATCATAGAGCTAATATATATATCTCTTGTCATGTTGTCCTGGGAGGTATGTCTCAGATCATTCATACTGACGTACAAAGAACACGTCATATAGGTACCTGTTCTGGAGTGATGCAAGTGCTTGTGTTATGTGGCAGATCATAGCACCTGACAGACAACTGACAGTAACCTTCCCCTTGTCCAGCCAAGTGAGTGGAACATCTGTGTGCCTGACTATGAAGTCACCTATTACTACTGTGTTGGGTATGTTGTTTTGCCTTAGGGCCTGTTGTGAGGCACACTGCTTTGGTGTATTATGTGTTTTCTGGTGTGTGCTTGGAGGTGCATGTTGCTTACTTGTCTGCTTACGAGGACACTCTCTCTTTTTCAGATTAATATTTGTATTCTCCGAGTATGGTAATGTGTATTTATATGTGTGTTTTGCTGGTGCTTATATTGTAGGTCTATGTGAGACAGTTGGTGTTGTGGTTGTATGACCCTACTCCTCCTGACTGTATTGTCCAGTATTGGGTTGACAGAGCTTAGCCACTGGTTTGACCCTGTGTGTGCCAGCATGTGGTGCATCAACCCATATATGATATGGTCATGGCCTATGCATATGATACACTCAGGGCCGGTGTTAGCATTTTGGGGGCCACCAGCAAATGTTAAGTTTGGGGGCCCCCTAGGCACTTCCATCAGAGTATCACCCTGTCACTGTATGCCACCCTTCTGAAACAGCCTTTTAGTTCATGCTGCAAACTTTTAGGAGTACTACATACAGAACGCCTGTAGCTATAATGCTCTTACAGTACAACAGGTCTATGTACCACACTGTGTTCGCCCATCTCACAGAGAGACATTCACAGTTACTGGTATTTTAGTTACAACAATGATACATTATAGCAAGTCTATGTATGGGTGTGGACTTAGGTGAAATGCTGTCTATAAAGTATATTTTCTTTTTTTTCTTTTTACATAATATTTTCATCCAGTGATGGCTTGAACAGAAATTATGATTGAGGAAGGTAATTCCTTGTTGCTGTTCAACGTTAGTTTTCCTTGCATCCTTTCAACTCACCTTTCCTGACAAACACAGTGCAGTAATAACCATTTAGGAGACAACCCAGTTAAGCCAGGGTGCAAGAAGCCACAGTATTATAGGTGTTCTGGGGTGCATTTTAGAGCATTTTTACAATCTTTT
This sequence comes from Protopterus annectens, assembly GCF_019279795.1. Lineage (NCBI taxonomy): Eukaryota > Metazoa > Chordata > Ceratodontiformes > Protopteridae > Protopterus > Protopterus annectens. Next base: position 1,309,479,535 of record NC_056743.1, on the reverse strand, counting down.
AATCCAATGGTGTCCTAAAAT
>NC_056743.1:1309452260-1309479014 GCF_019279795.1 Protopterus annectens | reverse complement strand
GTTGCATAGGTGGGGGTACCCTTAAACCAATGCTTTTTAGAAACACCTGTTAAGTGAACTACAGCAGTCACTCTTCCTGGGAAGGGAAGTATCAGTATGGCACATCTTGACTTGTCATTATTTGGACAGTCTTCCCTGCAAAGGTCCCCCAACTCTGTTAGCTGGTATGGGCAGCTCATGTGCACAGATGTTGGAGGTCACGCTGGGGGTTTAATATTGGTGTTAAGTCTGGTCTTTGTCTGGCCTAATGCATACCCTTGATTGTATTCAGGTGGAGCCATTCTTAGGTAGCTTTGGATGTATGCTTCAGGTCATTGTCGTATCGGAAGCTGAAACCCCTCTCCATCCTCAGCCATCTTGCAGATGCTTGAAGGCTTTGCCCCACATGTGAGTGTTATTTTAACTGTTCATAATTCCCTTTAACATGCCTACAGACCTAGTTCCAGGTAATGAACAGCAACCCCAAAGCAGTAGACTGTCACCAGTGAGCTTCAACATGTGGATGGTGGTCTTCAGATGAAGTGAGGTGTTGCTTGTGCACCATATGTAGCTTTAAGGATAGTGGCTGCAAGTTTGAACCTTGGTCTCATTACACCATTACACATTTCAACACATGCCTTTGGGAGACTTGATGTTATGTTTTGCTACATGTACACATCCCTGCATTGGTTTGGTATGGGTAAATGCTTCTATCTACTGACCCTATCCCATAGGCCAGACTTATGCAGAATCCAGGCAAGTGTTGCTACAAGTACTACACAGCCAGTACTTCCCAGAGAGTCCTGCAAGTCCCTCAGTGTTGCTGCATGTCCCCTGGCAGCCTCCCTGACCAGTTCTCAACCTGTCCTTTCATCTGTTTTGGAAGGACATCTGGTTGTTTTCAACAGCACCATTGTCCCATATTTAATCTACCTTTTGATGACTGTCTCCACTGTGTTCCATGGTATATGCAATGCTGTGTTAATGTTGTTGTATCCTACTCCTGACTGATACTGTTCAAATGTGAGATCCCTATGATGTTTTGTAAGATTTGTACAAGCAAGCCATGGCTGCTTCTGGTACAGGCAACTTAGCAAATGTCATGAATACACCACTCTGGCAGTGGACCATTATTCATTGGTACATTGAGTCCCTGTACTTGATGGCAGGTGTGTACCCAAGCAGAGTGAATGCTGTCAGTACATATATGCATCCAGCATATTGTAAGGTTTGTATACCTCATATTTGGGGCCCAAAATATTGTTCAGTTTTACAAGTTAATTGTTCATGTTATGGTCACATTACAGGTTGGAAAAGGTGTGGAATGTAATACTGAAGTCTCTCATTGTATATATTAGAAACACTTTGCATCTTGACAAGGGTGTGTAAACTGTGGTATCCACTGTATAGGATTAATGTGTCATACATGTCCTTACCATAGCCCATTTGTCCACCCAGTTTGTTGGTCTCTGTCTAGATGTAGTGCACTGACAAGTTATGAGGTATGCTGCAGGAATGTTACATTACCCTTCAGATAGGCCACCGTGGTGACAACTGTGATGTACTACAGCTAGCACCACCACAAGTGAAGATGGACATCAAGCAGTATGGCTAGGTTTGTATTGGCAATGCACAACAAAACAATTACATACACAGCAGCTACAGGTTGCTGTCCCACTTGTAGGCCAGAGGAAGCTAAATAGGTGTGGGAGAGAGGTACTGTCAGCAGACTCACATATGGACTTGATACGGGGGAAGCAGCATTTCTTCACATTAACAGTACAACCCCCAATACTAAGAAATATGCTGCCAGCACCATAGATGTGCACTTATGTGCATTAACAAACCTGACATATGCATGTAGATACTCTACATATACATCCTCCAGTACTATGAAATATGCTGCCCATCAACACAGATGTGCACTTATATGCATTATCAAACCCTGTCCACAACTACTATTTTATCTGACATTTGCATGTAGATACTCTACAGATACAATGATGGATGCTACAGTACTCTAATAATGTGCACTATGGCACCCACATCCACAATGCTGGATTTGGCATGATGTTGTCTGCTTGTGGTGGGTGCCCCAAGGTTGGAGAGAAGCAACTCGGTGGATGTCAGTGGGGCCTGCATGGATGGGCCCCCACCTGTGGCTGAGCTTTCTCAGGCTACGGCAGCAGCCCTTCACCGGACATTATGTATGAAGTCAGTTGCATGATGCCGGACCTGCTCACAGGTACTTGTGTGCAGGCTGACATCATTTACCCTGTGGACTTGGTCATTACACAGTGCTGTCCACTCCCGCAGATGTTCCTGTCCACAAGTAAACATAACAGCATTATTATGGACTATGCATTCCACAATTTTAGCTGCTTCAGTCTCTGAGAAGGGTGGGTTTCTTGCGTGCTGCATCCCACCTGGAAGACATAAACAGTGAAACACATCATAGCCCCCCATACAGTTGTCAACAGTAAGGACAGAAATTGCACATCAAAAGTGGATATTTTTTGCCAACACTCACAACTACACCATACCCCTGTAATCTATCAGCACAATATTAGCTGCCATTGCACTCCTGGCCCTGATGTGTCATATTCCCTTCAATTATGGACAGTTAATTCCATAAACCACTATTCCCTAATCATTTCTGTGTAGAGGGATGACAGTGGCCACCTTCCATGTGGATATGGTATGGATGTTGCCGAGGCTGTGTTTGACTACAGAGTGTGATGGAACTATAAGTACATGCCTGAGTGCATGTAGGATGTAGACAGGGATGTTATCAGGTCCCATGGAGACTTGCTGTTGTTGCCTTTCAGTAGGCAATATGTTCCTGCTCACCATTGATGAGGGGAGGGTTGAGGTTGATGTGCATATTTCCCTATATGGATGGGGGGGACAGGGGGGTGATGTTCACACCTAAACTGTCTGATGCAGGTTGCCTATAGCCATGCCATGTGTGTATGAGGTGTGATGTACCACCAGTACAGGGTGAATTGTGTTGTTGCCTCTGAGACTAACAACATATGTGGAGACACCCTTGTGACTGGCTTTGGCAGTGTGGATATGTCTTATTTGTGGTCATAGTTAGCCTTACAGGGAGTCACCTGTGACCTTACATGCTTGTTCAGATAGAGGTGGATATGTGTTCAAATTGTTGCCTGCATCTATGTGGCCCTGTACAGCCAATATAGCAACCTATCATGTGGTTTGTATATTGCTGCTGTCCACCAAGGGGGATTACTCTACCTTGGTGGAGGTGAGTTTTACAGGTCAGGTACTGCTGAGTCCATACAGTTACAGTGGATATATAAGTGTGCACACCCCTATTTCAATGCCTGGTCTTTGTGCTGTTGTAACATGACACCACAATAACTCATTTCAACACAATTCCCACCTTTAATGTGACCTATGGCCTGTACAATTCCATTTAAAACATAACAATCTGTTATGGGAAAACATATGCAAATTAAAATCAGTACAATAAGCTGGTTGCATGAGTGAACACCCTTAAACAGATACTTTGTGGAAGCACCAGTTGAGATATTGACAACATTCAGTCGTCTTAGGTCAGAGTCTGTTATCATGGCACAGCTTTACTTGGTAATAGCTGGCCAGTCTTCCTTGAAACAGCACTACAAATATGTCAATTTCTGAGGGCATCTCTTGTGCACAGCCCTATTCAGAGTTCTATTGGTTGTAGTTCTGGCACATTCCCAAACTGTAATTTTTATCTGGTGAAGCCATTCCTTTTCCAATTTGGCTGTATGCTTGGTGTCATTGTCATGTTGACAGGTAAAATCCCTCTTCATCTACAGCCTTCTAGCAGATGACTGAAGGTTTGAGGACAAAATGATTGGTATTTGGAACTGTTCATAATTCCCCCCACCTTGACTAGAGGCCCAGTTCCAGCTTATGAAAAGCAACCCCACAGCATGATACTGCCACCACCATTCTTCACTGGGGGAATGGTGTTCTTTTGGTAATGCAAAGTGTTATTTTTGGCCAAACATACTTCTTGGAATTGTGGGCCAAAAGTTCAACCTTGGTGTCATCAGACCATGACACATTGTCCAACATGCTTTTGGGAGACTTGATGTACTGTTTGGCAATGTTTGTCTAGCCCTGGATGTTTTTCTGTGTAAGAAAAGGCTTCCATCTAGAAACCCTACCCTATAGGGCAGACATATGGGGAATACAGAAGATTGTTGTCACATATGGTACACACCCAGTACTTGGCAGGTTTTCCTGCAGCTCCTTCAGTGTTGCTGTAGGTCCCCTGGCAGCATCAATGGCCAGTTGTAGTCTTATCATTTCATCCATTTTGGATGGACGTCTAGGTGTTTGCAGTGTCACTATTGTTCCATATCTTCTCCACTCTCTGATTACTGTCTGCACTGTATTCCATGGTATATCCAATGTTGTGGACACTTTCTACTCATCTCCTGACTGACACCTTTCCACAATGCAATCCCTTTGATGCTTTGTAAGCTCTCTGCAAAACATGTCTTTGGCTGTAGCAGACAACTGGGTAAATGTCAAATAAATTCTACTAGGACAGTTGAACATTATTTGGGGTTAATCAGAGTCTCATTAATTGATGACATGTGTGTACCCAAAAAGAGAACACTGTGATTGCTGCAAGAGGTGCATCAACCAAGTAGTGGTGTATGTGTGTGCACATGTATGCAACCAGCTTATAGTATGTTTTTTATGTTTTATATTTTCTTCCCTAACAGATTTGTTTGTTTTTCAAAAGATTTGTACAGGTTATGGGTCACATTCAAGGTTGGAAACATTTTGAAATGATTTTCTGTGGTCTCCTTTTTGTATGGTACACAAACCTTGCATTTCAACAGGGGTGTGTACACTCTTGATATCCACTGTATGTAGGTGTTCATATAGCTGTGTGTGGTAGGCATGGACAGAGGGTCATAACACAGTTGCACAATTCTCAGATTACAACTTGATAATCATGCCTATTGTAGTACCCATATAATTGTCATGGCAAAGCAACAACCAGTACCTGTAAACATGTATGTCTGTTGTATGCACTGATATTACAAATGAGTACAACATGCACAACTTATTTGCATACATAGATAAGTAAGATGATTGCACAGCAGGCTTTGCTATCACACTGCTAACCTGGAGTATATCCCACATTCATAACTAGGCTATTATGTTATGATGTCATTGTTAACAGACTTAATGGTTTGCCTAACATAACACAACTCTATGTGTAAGTGACTACAGATATCAGGCACACATGTGCTTATAGCACTGTACAGTTGAATGGTATGAGCTCACTATATCACATGTATTTCAACACACATTGCTGCAACAGTACTTTACTATGCACATGCTCTGTATAAGTCTCTTAGATTTACAAGACAAGCATGTGTATCATAGTTATATTCACAGGTAACATATGGATATGTACAACATCCCAGTAGCTAGCCTAGCAGTGGCACAGTCAGTGGTATTTGACAGACACTCCAGCAGTTGTCAAATGTCAGCTGTCCTTTCCTGGGGGTGAGGCAGGGGGCTGAGCTGTGATCTATGTCACTGTAGACAGAACCACATGCTATGGTCATCGGTGCTGTTCAGCAGTACATCAGTACAGCAACTCTTGTTGAAACATATTCTTTCAAACTTCTCTTTTCCATTATTACAGACCACCTACTTCATTCAATTACATGCATACTTGTTTCACATGCAGTCAGTCAGTTCTGTTATGTTGCACTCCTGTCTATGACAAAGGTGGTTTGAATAGGTGGCAGCTCAACCTTTGTAGGTAATGCTCATGACCATGTGATGGCCTGTGCACCAATTTGTGTCCCCCAGTTGCTAACTGCATGCAGAGCAGCTGAGTAGTTATTCCAATAGCCAATGTCAGGGCAAAACATTCCTATAATTGAGTATTTCATGTGGGTGTTGGCCCTTTACCTTCCCTGTGAGGAAGACATCCTGGAGGCGTGTGAGCTAATACCTCTTACAACAAAACTTGTGGAGACAAGCCAACTAAATGGTTGAGAAGGTTAAAGACGTAGAGGCAGAATGTGAGTATTGCTGTTATATGCTTTGAATACTGCTAGTTTCACAGGGTTTGTCAGAACATGCTGCTTCTGCATGGGTTTCAGTCTGACAAAGGTCTGTGTCTGCATAGCTCTCAACTGTAGGACTATTCACATAATGGCCAGAGGTTTGCCTATTATGTTTGGTCTGTTCCCCAGACAGGTGTTGTCCTTGGCAGATCAGTAGCATGCTCTGGTGATTGCAATCAGTTACCTAAAGCACCTCCTTCAATTTTGTTTTCTATCCTTTTATTCCCTCCTTTTGTCTTTCTTTTACAAAAGAATCGCTACATACATGACTACCTAATGAGCATTTTCTTTGCCAGTCTGGTTTAATTGTGAATAATATGATTTCCTATTCTACTGATGTTACCTAATACTTCAAACTGAATATTGTCTATTAATAGTAATGTAATATAATGTAAACTTACCTATATGTGAAAGTAATGTAATGTAATGTAATTTTCTTGTGGAGCTTTTCTTCCCGGGCCTCCACTGAAAATGGGCTGACATGGCCCAGCGGACTATCCCAGTCAACAAATGCAAATAAATAAAACAAATAAATAAATAAATGCTAACATCCATTTGTGTTTCTGCCTTCATATCCCTCAGAAAAGATATGTTACAACAAACCCTGTAACACCAGCAACTTTCTCAGTGTATAACAGCAATATTCCAATTATGGCCAGGTTTTGGGGCGTATGCCACCCAATTATGTCAGGCTTTGTCCAGATGTCATGCAAGAGGTTGATATGTATGGTCTATCATTATTTAGCACTGTCATTCCTGCTGAGGGAAAAGGCTGGGCAACATGTGAAACTCTGTACATTCAAGAGGTCAGTATATAGAGAATGCTCTTAGATGCCCTTGTAACATATTTTATGTGGGGGAGAGTAAGACGTGTTTTTAAACTAGGCTGTTAGAACATCTGAGAGATATTGCTGATAAGAAAGAAGACAGTTCTATAGCTGTACATTTTTATACATCTCACTATGGGGACAGTAGTGGGTTACAAGGTACTGTTTCTGAAAATGTCTGTTTCTCAGTTTGATCAAGCAGTCATGAAAAAACAATTGTGATGTACAGAATCAATTTATATTTATAAATTTGATACTTTATCCCCTAGGGGGTTAAATGAGGAGTGTAATTGGAGGTTGTGTATTTAAATATGTAATTATAAGTGTTAATTGCTTCTTGTATGCAAGGCATGCATTTCTTGTAATGTTTTACTCCTTGAAGTCTTTGGCCAAGATATCAAAATGTAATAAACTTGTGTGAATTACTGTCTGGTTGTTTTTCTCTTTGCTATCTTCAGTCATGTTAGTTTATTTACTAAGATGTCATTGTATGTCTGGCCCATCATGTTTTTGTAGCAGCGTACTGTTTACATATTATTTGGACTGGGGAGGCAGGTGTCAGTGGCATGGGTCCCTTTTTTATCTAAATGTGCATGCTGCCCAGTTATGGGTGGTCTATCAGCAGCATATGTTTGTATGGGCATTTTGAGACATGTATGCATATATATATATATATATATATATATGTGTGTGTGTGTGTACTTTTATACATATATATATTTATATATATATATGTATATATACATATATATGTGTGTGTGTGTGCACACACACACACACATACACAGATATCTATATCTATATATATATATATACACACACACACACACACACACACCTCAGTATTTATTGGTACTATATCTACATATTGTTATATATATATATATATATATATATATATATATATATGTGTGTGTGTGTGTGTGTGTGTGTGTGTGTGTGTGTGTGTGTGTGTGTGTGTGTATCATGATACATATCTGTCTCTCTCTATATGTATATATTTCTTTTCACACATATATTTGTAGATATCAATCACGCCTGATTGCACAGTTTCTCTTCCCTATTGTAAAGTGGCTGTAATACATGGTATGTTTGAAAAAGTACCAGTTGTTTCTGTACCTCAGATGGCTTAGTGGTAAATTGCTGTTGCTATGGTGTACAGGGTCCTGGGTTCAAGTCCTGCAAGGGCTGCTTATTTTGTTGCTGGGCAGAACAGAGGCTGATGGAAACAGAGTGATTAAGACACTTTTAAGCAGTTGTAAGCGGGTTTGCATGACGGTAAGCTGTGCGAACACACGGTTAAACCAATAGGTGCTTAACCCATGCAGGCTTCACTTATCAATGTTTACCAGTGCGCAAATCCACTCAGCAGAGCTAACAGCATTTAAGTTTAAGCAATGCTTAAACCTGCTAAGCATAGCTCAGCCCTGGTAACTATTGGTCACATTCCAGTCTTATAAAATAGCAGAGTAATGACATCATTTAGTAAGTGTATTTGATTTCCTTTACAGAACATGCTTCTATGTGCTGTCATTACAGTAGCAAGGGGTGTGATTATACTGTATGGGACACGTGTGTATACATGGGTAGTATCACATGTTATATGCACTCACACTTGCGTGTTACACCAGCTACAGTACACTGGTTGCCAAAAAAATTAACACATATTGTATTATTGAATTAGTACTTTTAACACTGCTTTTCCATGTCAAATTTGGTACTCGAGCTATACAGTCCTGCATGCAAAGCTGGGACTCTGAGTACTACACTATCTTGCTCTTGGGGTTTGAGTTGTATGTTTTGATGTGTCTCCTATTGGATATTAATATGATATTATTATATTAACCGTAGAGTACTGTGTTTTTTGGCCATGTCATTGAGGACTGCTGTCATGTAGTAATGGCATACATTTCAATTTCAGACTTCTATCTTTCTGAACATTCATTGTAATGCATAACCTGTTTGCTATCTACTTTCTCTGTTTGTCCTCTGTGCAGATGGGATGACACTGGTGCTCAGGCTGTGGTAGACTTCACTGCTGAACAGGTCTGAAAAGCCATGCCTGTGTTCATGTAGGATACTCTTCAAATGCAAGAAATTGCAATTGGAGATTGCCTACTTCGAGGAGTGCCTGGAGAAAAGGATTGTCCCTAAGGGACTTAGGCAATGGCCCTTCCCAGTAGGTCTGATTGAAGGATCACATTTTCATGTACAATTACTCGAACTTTTCGACAAGCAAAGCTTCGAGTTTATTAGAATGCTTACAGAGCATTATGGGCAACAGGTGGAAGGTTTCAAAAATGAGTTGGCGGATTTGGAACATAAAATAAAGGAACATTATGACTTTTTAAGATATAGATATGACTATGCCCGTATTTTTACGAGCATAGAAGCAACCACTAATAAACTCTGTGAGAACAAAAGGAGAAAAATAAAAAGGGATGTACAACAATATTCTAACAATAAAGCCTACCCTAGACCACCACAAATGGGGGAAAGAAAAAATAATAATAAGCTTAATAGACCTCTTCCTCAGGCATATAGACAAGAATACCCTAAAGTGGGACAAGAAGTACAATGCCTAGATGAGTTTTTGGAAGAGGACTATCAAACAAATAATGCGCCTAAAGATCGGGTTTTGGACTGAGACAATGAATACGATCTAGTGGGGCAACCTAATGGGATGGAGTTCATTTCTGGACAGGAACAGGATGATTCAAACCAAGAGGCAGATGAGCTAGGGGCTGAGTATAATCAGGGTTTTCGGCAAGGCCGGAATCCACACCAAATGAACCTGAGGTCGAGCAAGACTGTGACGACTTATATGAATGGAAGGAACAAACAGAACCAAAGGAGGAAATGACGAGTTTGGAAGGACGGCCCAGTATAGTGTATAGTACAGAGGGTGATTTTAAGATTTTTAACTATACTTCATTAAATATCACCACTGAAATGGCTGACTTTTTCTCCAAAGGACTGAATTTTGTTCCTGATTCCCATATGGACTTGGTTAAGACAGTAATCGACCTTAAGCTCTTTGTGCGTAAATTAAACTTGACGACTGTCTTGGGCAAAGGTTCATCACTGGCTAATCCATTCAGAATAGCCAGTCTGTTCAATCCACCCCTAGTTAATAACTTAAAAACATTTGAAAAAGCTTGTGAATTAGACTTAAGGCATCTGGCAGCTAATAAAATGTATGGTTCTAAAAACAGACTTAACATTACAGGGGAGCAGCGGGATTTTTTTATCACTAATTCAGGATTGTAATATACGGGTCATGAAACCCGATAAAGGGAATGGCCTCATTTTCATGAACCAAATGGATTATATTAAAGAATTAACCTTACATCTAAATAAGGGGCCTTACGAGAATATTAGCCTGAATGAAGTGAACAAGGCTCAGAATAGGATAAGAACCACAATTGAAGATCTGCTGTTAGAAGATTTTATTGATATTGAAATACATTCTTATCTGAGCGTGTTGGCACCTAGAACGCCTACATTTTTCGGGGCTCCAAAAATACATAAATCCATTAGTAACCCTCCATTTAGACCTATTGTTGATAGTAGGGGGTCCATGTTAGTAGCATGTGCGAAATATGTAGATACTATTCTTAAACCACTCATTGGAACAGAAAAGCAGATTTGCAAGGACTCATGGAGCTTTTTGGAAAACATCAATAAAATACCTTTCGACCTAAGCATTGTTTTTTTTGACTGTGGACATTAAAGATTTATATACAGTCATCCCACAACAGCTTGGTTTGGAATGGTTAAGGTTGTTCTTGGAAAGCAAAAATGTGGAACAGAATATTATTTACATAACTGAGACCCTGCTAGAACTAATTCTTAAATATAGTTTTTTCAACTTTAATGGTCTAACTTATAAGCAGACGTCGGGGGTAGCCATGGGCTCCCCATGTGGGGAAGCATTTGCCAATTGTGTCATGGCCCAGTGGGAAAATACATTCTTGTTTAACAATGACGTTTTTAAACAGCATGTCGCCTGGTATACTAGATACCAGGACAACATGTTTTTTCCTCTGGAAAGGATCTTTAGATGAAATAGAACCTTTCATTGGAGACATGAGGTCATTTGTGGACTTTTTAGATTTTACGTTTGAAGCTCATAACAATGAGATTAACTATTTGGACATATTGCTCAGTAAAGATTATAATGAGTCTAGATATATTAGTAAAATCTATCGTAAACCCACTTATTCTAATGGATTCTTACATTTTAGTAGCTGCCACCCTTACCATCAAAAAAGAGCGGTCGTGGGGGCGTGGCCAAGGATGAACACAGGATAGCAGCAGATTTCTTCAGCTCCACCAATTTCATTACATTGACAGGAATTAATTACTTAAAAAATTAATTCTTGAAGTAATTTTCTTTCTAAATATGTTTGTTTTATATAGTTCTTGAACTATATCTAAAAAAGAAAGGAAATCTTAATAATATTCCTGTCAGAAATTACTTTGGAAATTTTCCTGTCAGTTTATCAGTCTGAAATGAGTTCCAGTAAGACAAATTCTCAAGACTCCAGCATCAAGAAAGAACTTCAGTCTCTGATAATTATAGTCCAGCAACTTACTGCTAAGATGGATAAAATGGATACTAAAATAGACACTTTCATAGAAAAAACTACAAAACAAATAGACTTGTTACATATGGACCTGCAACAACAGAAGATCCAGATGACAGGCATAGAAGAAGCTGTGAATGACATGGAAAATAAAATACAAGAACAGGAAATCAACATTGAGTTTCTGCTGAAACAAAATACACATTTACAAACAAAGCTGGATGACCTGGAAAATAGATCTAGGCGCAATAACATTAGGATTTTGGACTGCCAGAAAATATTGAAGGTAACAATATTACTTCTTTTTTAACAACATGGCTCCCTAAAACTTTAGATTTACCAGAAGCATTCTCTTTTGGTATCGAAAGAGCACATAGATCTATAGCTAATACTAACTCTAACAAAAACTATCCTAGATCAGTTATAGTTAGATTTCTATCATCTTTTGATAAAGAGATGATTCTTAAATCTGCTTGGGCTAAAGCTCCTGTTAAGTTTAATGAGACAACTGTGCGTTTTGACAATGACTATTCTTCCATGGTAATTGCTAAAAGAAAAGTTTTTCTGCCACTAATAAGGGAGCTTAAAAAAGCACAGTTTAAAACATACCTTCTGTTTCCTGCCAAGCTTAAAATCTTCCTTCCTGATGGTCCTAAGGTCTTCGATGATTTAGACTCTGCTTTACTGTTTGTCAAAGAAAAAGGATTTTGGATAAAATAGAAGAAATGGAATGGGCTAGTTCTTCATTAAAGAGATTGGCAACTGAAGCTTCCTGGAAGACTTCAGAGAAGAAGAAGAGACTAAAAAACAAATGATTTGTTATATGTTTTTTTCTCTCTCATCATTTTAGTTCATTATTAATCTTTTTGAATATAGTTCCTGCATTTCCAGAAAGCCACAAATATTTTGGAAAAGATTTAATCAAAGTTATTCTATATGTGCAAAGAAATGTTTTGTTTCATAACCAGTCAAAATGCCTGAGGATTTAATGGCAGGCTGTGACTCGATTTGTTTTCTTACTGAAAAAAGTAAGGTTAGTAATTTGATACATTTTTTTATCTTTACCTTTTTTTCCTTCTTCTTTTATTATTTTCTTTGTTTAAACAATGGCATTCTATTTAGATTATGTAGTGGGTAAAGGGTGGGGAGGGCAGGAGAGAACAGTAATGAAAATATCATTAATAGAATAATAACATATTTATTTCTTGTAAAAGTTTATAAGTTCTTCATATGCTATTTCTAATTATACTTTCTTGATTATACTGCTTATGCTTGTTTGTAAATAATCTGTCATGCTTTAACTAATAATAATCAGAACTAAATAAGAGTAAATAATATGTTTTATTTTTAACTCTATTAATATAAACAGTAAGTAACATTCCATTGTATATACTTCTTATAGCTTTCTCTTACATTTTTTATTTCTGCCTCACTCCCTTTATTTTCTACTCTTTCTTTTCTTTATTAATATATAGAATGCTTTTGACTGTGTGGGCACAGTGAATAATAGGATTTGTATGAAAATTGAGTTGGGAGAAGAATGCTGAGTTTTATTACTTGTTGGTAATTTTGAGTTTAATTTCACTTGCATAGAGGCTGTGATGATCTGTGGAATACATTGTGGAGGTTCTGTCATGTTTAGATGCATTTACACTGCTAAATGAATGTTTGTCACTAGTTTTAATAAGTTTCCCACCAAAATGTTAAGAGAGACAATCTGGGATGTGGGCTGTCTTATGCACAATGTCCTTGAGTTACCTCAGAATCTTCAAATCACAGAATTCTCACAGAGAAACTGAAAGCAGTTAGTATAAACATTGACAAGGTTATCACACTGACACACCACAGATTCAGGAAAAATACTCTGTTCATAAAATATGTCAGTTATAATGAGTTTAAATGATGTAGTTTCTTGTAGTAAGTAAATGTCTTATTTTAGAAGGCATAAAAATGAAACATTTATTTAAATGTTTTTGAAAATCTACTTAACAGCAGCATAATAATCTGTGTTAAAAATTTGTGTTCCAAACATATACTTTACTATAACTCATTTAATTCATCTGATTGACAAACATAAATAATCTTATAACTCTATTCTGGAAGAAATGTCATGTGATATATTTTAAAGCAGTAGGTTAGCATGATTGTAAAATCTGGTTACCAATATGTGTTTGCTGTGCATTATTTTGTATAAAGCAGACAGATTTATTCTAGGGACAGCAAGTAGGACAGTGCTCTACAAAGGCACAACTCAGTGAGATCATATATATATATATATATATATATATATATGTGTGTGTGTGTGTGTGTGTGTGTGTGTGTGTGTGTGTGTGTGTGTGTGTGTGTGTATGTGTGTGTGCGTGTGTGAGTGTGATGGCTTTTTTTTCTGAGAATCTGCATAACTATCTAATATGATTTATAATAATTTCTATGAATACAATATTTTACTCTATTGACAAAATGAATGTTTGCCACAAGTTTTAATAAGTTTCCCACCAAAATGTTAAGGGAGACAATCTGGGATGTGGGCTGTCTCATGCATAGTGTCCATGAGTTTCCTCAGAAGCTTCACTCACAGAATTTTCACAGAGAAACTGAAAGCAGTTAGTATAAACATTGACAAGGTTATCACACTGACACACCACAGATTCAGGAAAAATACTCTATTCATAAAATATGTCAGTTATGATGAGTTTAGATGATGTAGTTTCTTGTAGCAAGTAAATATCTTATTTTAGAAGGCATAGAAAATGAAACATTTATTTAAATGTTTTTGAAAATCTACTTAACAGTAGCATAATAATCTGTGTTAAAAACTTGTGTCCCAAACATATACTTTACTGTAACTCATTTAATTCATCTGATTGACAAGCATAAATAATCTTATAACTCTATTCTGGAAGAAATGTCATGTGATATATTTTAAAGCAGTAGGTTAGCATGATTGTAAAATCTGGTTACTAATATGTGTTTGCTGTGCATTATTTTGTATAAAGCAGACAGATTTATTCTAGGGACAGCAAGTAGGATTGTGCTCTACAAAGACACAACTCAGTGAGATCAGATATATATATATATATATATATATATATATATATATATATATATATATATATATATATATATATATGTGTGTATGTGTGTGTGTGTGTGTGTGTGTGTGTGTGTGTGTGTGTGTGTGTGTGTGTGTGTGTGTATATGTGTGTGTGTATATGTATGTGTGTGTCTGTGTTTATGTGTGTGATGGCTTTTTTTTTTTTTTTTAGGTAATAATAGGTGTTTCTGAGAATCTGCATAACTATGCAATATGATTTATAATAATTTTTATGAATACAATATTTTACTCTATTGACAATAATGAGTTTAAGTAAATGCTCATATACAAACAATTCAAGATTTTTGGAAGCTGTTGATAGAATTCACATGACAGAAAATAGATGCATCTTAATGCATGTAATGTCTGAATAATATTAGCCAAAGTTTTTGATTTAAATGAATGTTAGAACATAATTTTCTCTCCTCTTGATTTCTAACATTAAGATTATTTGAATGCTATTAGAATACAAGTGTTATATATTACATAGATCTATATAATAGTATGAACAGTTTAAAAAAAAAAAAAAAAAAAAAAAAAAAAAAAAAAGTTTATTTTAGTTTATATGATGCTGTTTTACCAAATGTGTAGTTTTGTCTTGATAGATAATTGAATTGAAAACTGTTAACCTCAGTTAAATATAACTAGTATTAAATTGATAAGGTGGTAGCTGAGGTACTGCTGCTTAGGGTAGGGGGTTAACTTGAGTAGTAAATACTGCTCTAAGTTGGAGTTTTCAACTCCAGGCGGGATGCAAGGTTTAATCCTTACATTATTTTCACTTGTTCATTGTTATATGTATATAGTTTTGACATCCACAATATATTTTGTACACTCATTGTCACTACAAACAAAATTGAATCCTATACAAAATCCCATAAGAGATTTAATAAATACAGCTATATTTAAAGGTACACCTAAAAGAGGAGATGTAACATTATTTATCTGGTTATTTGTTATTTCGATCATAAGATTCTTGAGTTTTAAAAATGCCAAATGACATCTTTAAAAGGAATTTCTTTAAACATTAATGGAATGAATAATCCGTGTAAAAGGGCAAACCTAATAAGATACATTAATCTACACAAAGCCAATCTAGTCTTCCTGCAAGAAACCCATCTCTTGAAAAAAGATATTGATAAACTAGCCACTAATAAGTATACAGTATTGGTTAGTTCAGAGCACACTCAGAAAAAAAGTGGAGTGGCTATTTTATGGAATAAAAGTATGCCCATTCCTAAAACCATTAAGTCTTATCAGGATGACAAAGGAATGTTTTGTATGGTTACAATACAAATTAATGGGAAGACTTACACTTTAATTAATGTATATTGGATACCTGGAATTGGTATTAATACAGTGAAACATCATATTGATAAGATCATATCATTCTCTATAGGATATTATTTTAGCTGGTGATTTTAATTGTATACTACATGAAAGTGATACTACCACTATAAAGAAAAGAAGAATTACATCTAATGCAAAACATTTAAATGATTTTGCTAATTCTTATCATTTGAATGATATTAATAATCAGATAGAGTCAAAATCATTACCATACACCTTTTTTCTAACAGATACAAAACTTATTCAAAAATAGATAGGGTCTTTATTTCTAACCAGATGGTAACAGATTTAATTAATTCCAAAATCATTTCATGTCCTATATCTGATCATAACTCAATTGTTTTTGAATTCATGATAAAAAATACTCATAATGTTCAGATCTAAAGGATACCAGCATACTTAACTCAGCTAAAAGACTATAAAGAATATATACTTTCAGAAGTACAACATTTTCTAGACATAAATAATACTCCTGAAGTCTCCATTGTCTATGTTTGGGATGCCTTAAAATCATATCTATATGGACAAAGTATCAGATGGTATAATAACAAAAGGAAATCTTGGGATAAGGAATTGTTAGATATTCAAGTAAACTGGACTCTTATAAGCATAATAATAAAGAAAATATTATGGACAAGAAAGTTATTGAAGAAATAAACAAACTAAATGAGAAATACAAAGAAATTTTAACTCATAAAGTTAAAATAACTTTAGAGAATACAAGTTTTGTCTTATTCAATAAGCCCCAAATACTTACATAGACTTAAAAATAAAACAAAAAGATTGAATAAACAAAACCATATCAAAGAAATCTTTTCTCTAAGGAAAAATAAGAATGTTTCTAGTATACCAGAAATACTGGACGAATTTAGAAATCACTTTCACAAGATTAACCATAACAACATTAACATGGAACCTAAAGATAAAATAAAGGAGTTTATAACCACAAACATGAATAAAAAGCTTAATAAACAACAGATTAAACTATTGGACAAGAGTATTTCATATACAGAAGTTATTACACAAATAAATAAGCTTAAATCAAACAAAGCACCAGGTAATGATGGTATTATACCAGAGATATATAAAATCCTTTCTAAAACTACATATTCATTAATACATAAGGTTTTTATTCTGGCCCAAACTGAGTTAATAACCCCCATCTTGGCAATATACATTTATTTCACCAATTTTAAAACCTAATAAAGATCCAACTAGATGTTCTTCATATCGACCCATCTCATTACTTAATGTTGATTATAAAATGTTTATGAGTATTTTTGTGATAGATTGAAGACAATTATCCCGGCATTATAGACATAGATCAGACGGGCTTCATTGTAAATAGAAATACTTTTGATAATATAAGAAGAACTTTAACATTAATTGATTTTGCAAATAGGAAAATGAAAGATTTAACACTTATTAGTCTTGATATAGGTTCAGCATTTGATTCAGTAAGTTGGGACTATCTGTTTACCTTACTGAAATGCACAAATTTCTCTGATGCATTTGTAAATTTAATTGAGCATTTATACAAAGGAACGCTGGCTTATATTAAGGTAGGAACATATGTTTCACAAAAAATACCCATTCTTAAAGGTACAAAGCAAGGATGTCCACTTTCTTCACTATTATTCACTTTAGTAATGGAGCCTTGGGCTAATTTGATTAGAAACAGTACTGACATAGAGGGTTTTGAAATAGAAGAAAATACAACATCAAAAATTCAACTTTTGCAGATGATGTTCTAATTACATCAGCAGGATCTAATTCTTCTATGCAGTCTTTATTTGATAAAATGATGAATTTTAAAAGTATTTCTGGTTTAATATTCAATGAAGAAAAACTAAAATACTACCTATATATACACGAAAAAATACTCTCATTAGTGATTTTACTAAATATGTACCCAACTCAGGTCAGATAACTTATTTAGGTATAATACTATCTAAAGATATTAAATCTATTATATATAATAACTATAATACATGTTTTCTTAATATACAAAATCTTGTTAGAACCTGGAATAATATGTTTTTACTATGGAGGAGAGACTTACAATTATTAAAATGATAATATTCCCCAAGATTTTATACTTAATACAATCAATAATACTTTCACCTACAAAAATAACTATCAAGAAACTGAATACACTAATGTTAAATTTCTTATGGGCACCTAATAGACCTAGGATTGCATTAAAGAAACATACTAATAGCTGGTCTCAAGGGGGTATTTCTTTTCCAGACTTTAATTTATATATTATCTCTTCTATTATAAAAGTTATTACTTTATTAATAGATCGGTCATATGTCGCAAAATGGAAAGATTATTGGGAGCTAATTAGTATACACTTCATGAAAATCTCCTTAACACATAAAAATATGATTATAAATAACTCCATGTTGTGGTTGCTAAAGGAATTTTGTACTTCACCTATTACACCTAAACATATGGTCTGTTACCCATTAAATATTATTATTAGTTATCGTAACTTTATATTCATGCACCCTAAGTATAGGGAATGGAATTTTATTGTATTCCCTATAATTTATACTCAGGGTATGCTTATGTCATCTACTTCTGAAGGAGCTCATTTAGCTATAGATAATAATCTAAAGTACTGGTATCAGCTGATATCTGATAATAAAGTTAAAAATCTAGATTTCTTAAAACAAGAATTTGATCTAAGAGAAACTTGCTGGTTAGAGGTTCAGATCTTTAGACAACATCTCATTGATAGAATAGATCTAATGTCTATAACAGTTAAAGAATCCATTCCAAAACTGATTGATTACTTGATAATAAATTTACAGCATAAAGTTTCTGATAAAGGTAAACTTTCATATATACATAAAATTATCAGACAAGAAACTTTTTACAATGTAGATTCATACTGGAATTATTTCACCTCTATTAATGGGGACCCACCAACTCAACAAGATAAACAATATATATTGGAATCTGCTTATAGAACTACATCTTCCATTGTCTGGAGACTTTATACATGGAAATTTTACATAGATCTTTTATACACCTTTGATGATGAATAAAATTAATAATAAAGATAATCTATGTAAGAGATGCAATGTAGAAATTAATGCTGACTGGGCTCATATGTTTTATGACTGTATGAAGTTGAAAGAATACTGGAAGTCAATTAATGAATTTTGCAGGCTCTTTTTACAGATAATTTCATTATTTCTAAGTCTCTTATATTATTCAACACACCTGTACCTCAATGTGTTAAAAAGATTAAGCTTCCCTTGTTATGGTTTATCCTAGCAGTGGCTAGGAAAATAATAACTAGAAATTGGATTTCAGATACACCTCCTTCGTTCAATGAATTTAGAAATGTTATGAATATAATGTGTCATATGGAAATAAGCACAATTAGAATGAGAACAACTAGAAAAACATCACATTTTATTGTATGGGATAATTTACAAAATTTGTTAAAAAAATTCTAATTTCAATAGCACAGTATTTTAGTTTAATTAATTGATCTGATTGTAGTGGATGTCTTTGTAAATACTTTAGTTGTTTTGTTGAATATTATAATAATACCTATTTTTAATTATTTGTATAAAATTGTTATGATATTTCTCTTATATGTTAAAACAATAAACTTGTTTTGAAAAAAAAAAAAGAGCGGTCGTGAAGGGACAGATGGTGAGGGCAGCACGCATGATTTCCAGAGATATAGACTTTACTAGTGAGTGTGACAATCTGAGCAATATGTTTGTTAATAGAGGATACCCCTGGGCCCTGATATTAGAGATTAAGAAAGAAGTAGAGTTTAAAAGGCATACAGGCCATTTTAAACCTATTTTAAACATCCAAGATTCTTACACACTGACCACGTTTGACAATATGGAGGGTGAAGGGATGAATAGTGATAAGAGTAATTTTGGGACCAGATTTTTGTGCACATTCTCAGTCGATCATCGTTTTATAAGGGATATCTTACGGAAGAACTGGACAATCATCATTGAGGACAGGCATTTGGCGGAGACACTAGGCTCATTACCATGCATTACTTATAGAAAAGGGTTTAGTTTAAAATCTCTCTTAGAAAAGAATAAAAGAATAGGTTCCAATAGACACAAGGGTATGTCTCATTGTGGGACATGTCGCCAGTGTAAATACACACAAGAAGGATCACATGTTATAATAAACAAACAGAAATATAAAATCAGGGGTAATTATAATTGCGCTACTAGAGCAGTGGTTTATGTGGCTTTGTGCAACAAATGCCCGGCCTTCTATATAGGGAAGACCGAGAGGATCCTGCGGAAATGCATATATGAACATCTATATGCAATATCCAAGACTGACATAAATAATGCACTGGCTCGCCATGTGATGGAGTACTCTGACCATACTTTTCATTTTTCAGTGTTAAGACAAGTACAGACAGAACAAAACTCAGGCCCCTGGCAGATTAAATTGGAGAAAGAGGAGCTCTTTTGGCAGATCAGAACAGGAGCACATATTTATCCCGGTCTAAACGAGTCTATTTCCCTTACTTGTATTCTTAAACATTTAGTACTAAGGAGGTAATTTATTGTCTTCACATAGCTCCTATAACACTGTCCCCCATTGTTCAATTCATTATACTTCAATTTTAATTTTAATCTAACACTAAAAAAGGGGGGGGCTGATAGTGTATATAGAGTTCATTATGTCATGCTATGTCCTATACCCTATGGGGTGCTACATATGTTGCATATATTGTCATCCCATTGGGGGGAATAAGTGCTGGATAGTTCAAATAGTTCAAAATTTTAGATGTTTATAATTATGCAGTTTACATTTAGCAACATAGTGCATATATATATATATATAGTATTGATTTAAATTGTGTATATTTAGTATATTATATTTGCTGTTATTAATGTTTTATTTTAATGTTTTATTAAATTGACAGTAAGATAATGTATAATAGATTAATATATGTATATGGTTTAAATGTATCATATACATTTTTTAATGATTTTTACGATGGTTTAAAATGAACGTGTGGTTTTAAAACAGGAAGGTCCTCACTAATGAGGTCATTAATAGGGTAATTAAGTGCATATTTAAATGATGTTCATCTCTGCATAATTTGTTTGTCTGAGGAAGGAAGGCTACAAGGCCGTCCGAAAGTTCTTGCATATCAATAAAGTGCTAACATTACGGTTCTTACTTCGTGATTATTTTTCACTTATTGGATTCATTGAAATCATCATCTGTAGAAGGCTTCCTTGGTGGTTTTCGTTTCACCGGTTTGTTCGGCAGTTTTGGTTGTTCATGTAGGATGCAGCCAGAAAAGGTATCAGGACTATGGAGACCTCCATGTGTTGCCTTTGAGAGGGCATTACAGACCTGTGTGAGGGATATTACAGAGGTGGTGGCCTACAGATTCACAGACAGTAGGTGGGAATACTTCACAGGTCAAGAGATTTCAAGACAGCCCAACATGGGGGATATATCTCCAGAACTGTGAACAGATTCTATGTCATCAGTGGTGTTATACATATGGTGGGTTAATAGATTGTCAGGGTTTGTGTGGACATGCATTTACTGAGTGACTTCACGTCTGACAGTGATATGTCTCTGACATACCTCTCCACTGCCATGATGTCCACAGACTGGCCACATGTTTGCCTATTATGTTTTGTCTGTTCCCTAGACATTTGTTGTCCTTGGAAAATTAGTCGGGGACTCTGGGGAATGCAGTTAGTAAATACTTGCATCCAGTGGTATTAC
Organism: Protopterus annectens; assembly: GCF_019279795.1. Taxonomy (NCBI): domain Eukaryota; kingdom Metazoa; phylum Chordata; order Ceratodontiformes; family Protopteridae; genus Protopterus; species Protopterus annectens. Next base: position 1,309,457,302 of record NC_056743.1, on the reverse strand, counting down.
TGACTTCATATTCCTCATAAAGGATATGTTACAACATACCCTGTTACATCAGCAACTGTCTCAATTTATGACAGCAATATAAACAATCTACACCTGCGTTTGTGCCTCTCTCCCCAAATGATGTCAGGCATTGTCCAGATATCATGCACTATCTATGAGGCTCAGAAGTAATTGCTATCATTATTTCTTGCCTTCTTTCCTGCTACCATATCAGTGATGCCATAGACCCACAAACATGCTACAGGGAAGAGGCCATAGATATGAGTCCTGAGCCTGTACATTCTGAGGTGAACAGTACATTTCCGATGTCTTTGCCTGGCCATTGTTAACAGACTCTCAGGATTGTGTAGACATGTCATGTGTACATGTTATTTGGGCTGTGTGTGGAGGGGGGTAGATGTAAGTGTTATGGCTCCCTTTTTATCTGACTATGCATGCTGCTCCAGTTTCTGCTGGTCTATTGGCTGTATGTGTTTGTAGGGGCAGACTGAGACATGTCCTGTCCCATGGTCAAGATTCAGACTACACTGTGAATTTGGCCAGTATATGTAGGGATAGTGCATGAGTGGCAAACAATGATGCATTTGTTCACATGGTCCATATACACTACTGTTCACTTGACTTACCGGTATGTGACTGTGACTGTGGTGAAATTGGTTGTGGGTATGCACTTTCACACTGGTGTCTGTTTTTCAGTGCTGTTACATCCCTGTAGTGCTTGAAATATTTACAAATACATGTGTAATTCCCCATAGTGGATTTGCTATTTCAATTACTTTTGCTATTTCAGTGAATATATGTTACAGCAGACAGGAGAGTGTTACTGCAGCAACTGTGTCAGCTTATCTACACCAGTATTTCAGATATGTCCCCATTTTCATGCCTTCCACCCACCACTTTGTCAGCCTTGGTCCAGATTCATTGCAGTAAGCAGATCTGAGCATACCTCTCAACTGGCTGGATTGTTTCAGGATGTCTTGGTTTATTGCTCATATTTCTGGTCTGTTTTACAGATTAGTCTAATTTCTCTGGTAAATCACTGTGATGCTATGGGGATTTTTGTCAGTAAATAAGGACATATTTCATTTTCAGACCTCACAGCCATCATAATATGTATGTTGAAACAAACTGTGTTACTCTGGCAACTTTCTACATTTTTCTATGGGTGAAATTTAAAAGAGGTCCCTAGTTTTGGACCCATTGCCCCCCCCCCATTCTGATAGCCTTTGGACAGATTTGTTGCACTAAGAGGTTGAGAGGTATGATTCTGAGATACAACTCCACTATATTTTCTGAGCACATATATGTATATATCTACATATGTATATATATCTATATATTAGGATAATGGGCCTGGAGCCTTTAGAAGCCTAGCCCATAGGATTACCCTGGCATCATGCCACCTGACCTTAGCTCACAGTGCCTCTGTCAAGTAGTCACTGGAGTGATCCCTGGGGTAGATTTTCTATTTCCCATCCACTCATCAAGATTTCTCTTGAAGACGGCCAGTGAGGTGCTCTACTTGACATGTATGGCAAGTGTATTCCATAGTATGGGCACACTCTGGGTTATGAACTTGTCCCTCCAGCATGTTGTGTTGATTGTGGCAATGAGGTTGAGGTCTATGGAGTGTGTGGTATGGAGAGATTGTGATTTTTCTAGCTGTAGTATTTCTAACAGAGCTGGGTCAGACATGGCTTTGTAAGTCAAGCAGAGATTTCCTCTAAGTAGGCAATATAAGACAAAGAATAGTTGGAGTTTTTGGAGTCTGTCTATATAGAACAAGTGTTTAAGGCCTAGGATCCTCTTTGTGAGGTACGCTTGCAGTCTTTCTAGTGGTTGCAGGTGTCTAATGAGTTACATGCCAAAATGGGGCATTGTACTCGACGATTGGCCTAATGAGGGTAGAGTAGAGGGAAACAATGACCTCTTTCTTCCTGAATGCAAAAGCCTTAGTAATGAGATATACCACATAGAAGGACTTTCTGACCTCAGTGGCAATGTGGTGGTGAAAGGAGAGGTTGCTGTCAACCTGTGTTCCCAGATCTCTTACAACGCCTTCTGTGTTAAGGGCACTACCATCAATGTGGTAAGTCATGGGAACTGGGTTTCTCCCAAAGGGGATGATGGCACATTTTTTGTCATTGAGCTTAAGGCCATGATTCTGACACCAGTCGTTGGACTTTAGTGAGGCCTTTCTGTAGGATGTCAACATCACTTGTGGAGTTAATAATAGCTCCCAAATTGCATTTGTCTGCAAACTTTGTCAGCCAGAGTCCTTTCGTGTTGCCCTGGACTTCAAAGATGTAGATAACAAACAGGAAAGGACCCAGGACCAAACCCTGTGGGATTCCATTCATGACTGGTTAGCAGTCTGTCTTGGAGTCAGCCACTTTCACACTGTGGGTTTTATCTGTGAGCCACTTTGCAACCCACCTAGTGATATAGGGGTAATGCCTAGCTTGGTGAATTTTTCCATGATTCCTGAGTGGGGAATGGTATCAAAGGCCTTAGCCAGTTCCAGGTAGACTGTATGAAACAACTTGCCTTCATCCACAGCTCTAGTGACTGACTCAAAGAAGTCAACCAGGTTGAGCAGGCATGACCTACCCTTCACAAAACCAAACTGTGTGGGATCCAGAGTCTCTGGATTTCCTATATCCCTGCTTATTAGGTCCATGATGATGTGTTCTATAGCTTTGCATAACAGACTCATCAGGCTAATGGGGAGATTGTTCCCAGGGTCTGTAGTCACTCCTTCTTTGTGGGGAGGGATGACTATAGCAGTGTGCCATTCGGTAGGGACATGAGGCTGAGATTGAACAGGGTAAACAGATGAGGTGCCAGCTCACTCTGTAGTTCATGTAGAACACAGCCATGGATATTGTCAGGTCCCATAGCTGCTGTATTCTTGGCCTTGGACAGTGCTGTTTTAACCTGTGCAACAATAATACTGGGTGCCTGGCAATTACTGGTATTGTGATTGGTCCTTCGGGGGGGGGGGTAAAGTTGGCACTGAATCTGTCAGCCAGTATATTGGCAATGTCTGTTGGCTCGGTATAGGTGGTACCATTGTGCAGTAGCGCAGAGCAAATCTGGGTATTGACCCCTTGGCTGACCTGGTGTGACTCAGATTGAATTCTACAGTTCCCTACAAAACAGTATCTACAGGACTGCAATCAGTTTTTGTCAGCATTTAAGCAGATTGAACTCTACAGTTCCCTACAAAACGGTGTCTACAGGACCGCAATCAGTTTCTCTCAGCATTTAAGCAGATTGAACTCTACAGTTCCCTACAAAACAGTGTCTACAGGACTGCAATTAGTTTCTCTCAGCATTTAAGCAGAGTAGGTTGCACACAAAAAGCATTTGTTAAGCTTTCACTTACAGTGCTGTGTAATTAAGTAGGTCACCATACTGGTCAGCCATAGGGCTCTTTTTTCTACTTGAGTGTTTGCCTCCTTCCCCTGTAACTTCAGTAAACTGACTCTTACATTAAGAGCTATAATACTTACCTTATAGCTTTAGGGCACCTTAGGAAACCTTGTAAACTGCAATAGCCCCACTACGTTCACCCTCGTTATGCTTGGGCTCTCTTCGCTCCCCTCCATGCCCCCAATTCCCTCCCACCCCCAGTACCTCTAGATTTATAGTACTATAGCCACTCCCCCACTTTTTAGATCCTATCTGCTTTCATCTCGGATAATTCCACCCACCCCCATTCTTCTACCTATATTTTAATAGCACCTATTAGCTTTCATCTGGCATTCTCCCATCCCCCTTCCAGTACCTTTACCTCACCACTCTATCTTCTGGTGTTGCATCACCAGGTAAAACAGTTCCTTAACTCACTAGCTGAATCACAGATAATGATATACTCCTCTTTACTACCCCTCTTGTTCGCACCATACCTCCTTACCTTGTATGAAAAACAGTTTCTCACGGGATTTCAGGTCCCAAAAGGCCATACTATCACCCCAGCTGTAAATCCTTCCACTTTCAACCATACTTACAGTACCAGATCCTATCCAACATCTTGTTCAGTCAATCAACATCTCAACTCCAGGCACATTAGCTCTAGATCCAAACACTACTACAAACTAATAAACAAATTCCTGAAGTTCATCACCAAGTATAGACTCAACCTAATACTTGGTGGTGATATTCACCCCAACCCTGGCCCACCCACTTCAGATACACATACCCCCTCTACTAGCAATCTAAGCTACAAACCTACAATTAATAGGCCAACTAACTCTCTCCTAGCCTGTCATCTCAATATTAGAAGCATTAGTAACAAGGTACATGAATTGCATGCACTTCTGAATGTCCACTCCCCTGAGATTCTCTGTTTATCTGAAACCTGGTTAAAACCTAACACTAAAGGCAATGAAGTGTTACTACCTGGGTACAACATACACAGGCTGGATCGTGCTTCGAGGAAGGGGGGTGGGGTAGCTGTACTCTATAAATCTGAGTTGAATGTTACCATAGATGTAATACAACCACCTCAGATTAATAACCCAGAGATTCTTGCCACCAAATTGCAAGTTAATAAAAATAAATGCATTAATATCATCTGTATGTACATTCTCCCAGGTAGCAATATATCTACACTTGAAGATATCTTGCACTGGCTATCATGTCACTACCCCCAAGAAACCCTACTACTTGCAGACTTTAACATAGACTGGGGCACCTGTTCCTCAGAATCCCCAACCACCCATATTAACCTGCATGCATTTACACAAATTATATCCACCCCTACCAGGATAGGTAAACCCAACCAAAAAGAAAGAATACTTGACTGGGTACTCATAAATAGTCACCCCCAACTGTGCACCTCTGGTACCCTCCTTAGTGGCCTAAGCGATCACCTTCTCACATATGTAATTAAGCACAAAACCATTAATTCCCAACAACCCTTACTCAGAAAGGTTAGACACAATAAAAACTTTGACCCTGCCAAATTCCAACAAGAACTAAACTCATGTAATTGGTCTATTCTAAAACACCTCCCCTTAGAGGAAGCAGTAGCTTAC
>NC_056743.1:1309424760-1309447260 GCF_019279795.1 Protopterus annectens | reverse complement strand
GAGGATGCTTGTGTCAGCTGGAATGTCGATTACGGCACCCAGTTTGCAGTCATCTGCGAACTTGGTCAACCATAGTCCACCCGTGTTAGCCTGTACCTCGGAGAAATATATAACGAACAAGAGAGGTCCCAGGACTGAGCCTTGTGGGATGCCACTTGTAACTGGTTTAGAGTCTGACATGGCACCTGCTATTCTGACCATGTGGGTTCTATCCCTGAGCCAATTTGCAACCCATCTTGTGACATAGGGGTTGATATTTAAGCTGGTGAGCTTATTTATGATGCCTGAGTGGGGTATTGTGTCAAAGGCTTTTGCGAGGTCCAGGTAGGCTGTGTGGACTACCTTCCCTTCATCTATGGCTTTGGTAACTGTTTCAAAGAAGTCGACCAGGTTTAAGAGGCAAGATCTGCCCTTAAAAAAGCTGAATTGGGTAGGATCCAGTGTCTGGAGGTTCCCAATGTCTTTGTTTATGATTTCCATGATGATACGCTCCATAGCTTTGCAGACCAGGCTAGTCAGGCTTATAGGGCGATAGTTTCCGTGGTCTGTTGTGGCACCACCTTTGTGGAGTGGGACCACTGTTGCTGTACACCATTCCTTGGGTACATATCCTGTAATAAGGCTGAGACTGAACAGTGACTTTATATGGGGGTTTAGTTCTTCTTGGAGCTCGTGTAAAACGCAGCCCAGGACACCGTCTGTTCCCATTGATGCTGTGTTTTTTGCTTTGGAGAGGGAGGCTCTCACCTGTGCATCTGTGATCTCAGGAAGGCTACACTCTGTTGGGATAGACGTTTGCTCTTTTGTGGGGGAAGGGGGGAGAAGTTTGCACTCAACCTTTCTGCCAGGATGTTGACAATGTCTGTGGGTTCAGTGTATTTTTGTCATTTTGCACTTACTCAGAGCATATCTGGGAGTTGCCTCCCAGGTTTCTGACATAACTAAAGAAGGCCTTGTGATTATCTTTAGTGTCTTGTGCAATTTTTCTTTCGAAGCTGGCCTTAGATGATTTTATGAGGGATCATAGTTTCTTGCTAGTACTGATCAGTGACGTCTTCCCTTTTTGGGATTTTGCTCTGTCATGTAGTAGCTCTCTCCTTCTGTTGTATAGCTTATTTATGGCCGGGGTCCACCAGACAGGTCTCCTGTCTTTGGAGGAGTGAGTCTTGGTTTTATTTGGGATAGCATGCTCCATGCATTTCTGTAAGTGTCCATAGAATGCTTTTGTAAAGGATTTTGCATTTTGGGCCATATTTTCCACTGGCACAGGGGCTTTGAAGGATTCCACCTCAGTTTTGAGAAGTGTGAAGTTTGCTTTTGAGAAGTTCTTCAACGTGGTTTCCTTGGCTAGGGGTGGGGACGGAATATGGATGTCCAGTGAGATTTGTTTATGGTCTGATCTTACCAATGAGGGGTATACCTCTGGTGTGGAACATAGAGACCCCATGTTGGTGATGACCAGATCCAATATGTTTTCCCCTCTTGTGGGAGTGGTGACCAGTTGTTCCATAGCATTTGAGTTTATAAATTCTAGGAACTGTTGGGCGAGGGTGTTTGGGCTTGAGTAGTTTTCCCAATCGATGTTTGGGTAGTTGAAGTCACCCAATATAATAGTGTTTGGAGAGACCTTCATATTCTCCAGTGTTCTCAGGAAAGCTGAGTGAGGTTCCTGTGTTTGGGAGGGTGGTCTATAGCAGGCTACAAACTGAAAGGCAGTTTTGCCCACTGTTAGTTGCCCATGGATGGTCTCAGATGCTTCGTGCAGTGCCACTAACCTGGAGGTGTGGGTATCTTTGATAAATATGGATACTCCTCCTCGTTTTGTGGTTTGGTCCGAATTTTGGGGCCGGAAAGCATGGTATGAAGTATAACCTATTAGTGCTGGGGTGCTCTCGGGAGCCTTGAACCAGGTTTCTGTTACTGCACAGATATCGATATTCTCCATACTGAGGAGAGTCTCGAGTGTGTGCATCTTGAGGTTTAGACTTCTGGCATTGAGCAGCATTACCCTTAGTTTTTTTTTTTCTTTGTGTTGTCTATGGGGGTGGGTTTGGCTTTTGAGCCTTGCCTAAAAAAGGCACTATGTGGGAGGCAAAAGCCTTTGCCAGTATTCGAAAACCCAGGGGTGACAGGTGCAAGCCGTCCCTAGCGAAGCAACGTGGCTTGTCGAGCATGTCATCCCAGGCTGACAGACACTGGATCCCCTTTGAATGACACCAATACTTTAGCCAATTGTTAAAATTGGTCATTTTGTCTTTATACTGTGGCATCATTCTTGGTGAGGGTAAGATGCTACTCAAGGTCAGGGTCATACCAGCCTAGGCTACATGATCAAAGAGCTCCTCTACATCTTTTTTCATGTAGTCCAGGGAGCTACGTCTCAGGTCATTCACACCAGCATGGACAATGATGGAATCATATCTGTACTTGCTTTGGAGTGACCTGAGTGCTTGTGTTATGTGTCGGATCCTGGCACCCGACAGGCAGCTTACAGTGACCTTCTCCTTGTTCAGCCTGGTGAGTGGGACATCAGTGTGTCTGACAATAGTCACCTATTACAAGTGTATTAGGTGTGTTGTTTAGCCTTAAGGGCTGTGACTGTGTGGCACACTGACTTTGTGAGCTATGTGCTAAGTGGATATTGTTTCATGGTAGTTGTTGCTTGGATGTCTGCTTTGGAGGTCTCTGCTGCTTAGGCAGATTTTTATTTAGAGCCTCTGAGTATGTTTTTGTGTGTTTATGTGTTTGGTTTGCTGATGCGATAGGTCTATGTGAGACTGGATTTGTGGTGTGTGTGATTACCTTCTCCTCCTGACAGGCTGTGCCGGTACTGGGTTGAGAGAGTTTAGCCTCCAGTTTGGCTATATAGTTGCATCTCTCACATATATTTGAGCTTGTTGGGAGGAGGAGAGGGTGGTCTGTATACATAATGCAGTTGTAGCATTGCCTCAAGATTCCCAGATTCACCAGCTGGACTGGAGAGTAAACTCAAAACTGACCTTTGGACATGCCTGAATAATATAGGGAACTACTTATTGACTGATCAGAAAGAACCAATAGGGAGCAAGTGCTTAGGAGTATAAGAGGGTGTAGTGCTTAAGTTTGTGTTTACCTATGAGATTACTTATACGAGCAAGTGCAGGGCTTTAGAATGAAAAATGCTTATTTTGAGATTTAGAGCAGTTCTAAGGGAAAAAGTGAAGAGCAGACTTTGTGGAGCTGGGAATAGTTTAAGTATATATATATATATATATATATATATATATATATATATATATATACAGACACACACACACACACACATATATATATATATATATATATATATATATATATATATATATATATACACATACACACACACACACACACACACACACACACACACACACACACACACACACACATCTTATGAAAATTCTTCTTAATAAACTGTAGACCAATAAAATCTGTTCTATGTAAATGTTATCCAGTACCAGTAACTACCAATCACAAACCATCCATCGTGCCATTATTATCCAATGTGGATACCACCCAGTCAATAATACTATATGTAATTTTTCCAATTTAGTCATGGTAGCCTGGGAGAGAGAGGTCATGTTGACATGCACCAACATCGTCTTTTACAGACGTTTTGTTGATGACCTCTTTCTCCTTTGGCATGGCACAGCCGGTGCCCTTGAGTCCTTTTTTGAGTATGTGAATGGATTGGAGGGCTTTTTGAAGTTCACAATGGAGCATTCCACAGATTCCATCAATTATTTGGATGTCACTGTATATAGGGACAATGAATCTTTACACACTAAAGTATTCAGGAAACCCTGTTACAGAGCTTCATTTCTTTCTACAGGTAGCATGCACCACCCGAGGACCTTTGACAATATTGTCAAGGGTCAAGCACTTAGGATTTCATGCCTCTGTTCGGATGACTGTTCATTTACATCTGAACTACTAAAATTGAGACAGAGTTTTTTGCATAGAGGTTACGATGACAACAATATAGATTGTATTTATAGTAATGTTATTAAACTCAGGCCACACAAAGGTAGACCATATTTTTCCAACTCACATGTGGGTCCTAGAGTACCTACTTTTTCTTCACAGACTCCTTTGATTCTACCATATGGCAAGAATGTATCTTTTGTACAGCAGGTGATATGTGACAACTGGAACATTCTCACTGCCAATAGTGATACACAGCGCGTTGTTGGGAACTGCCCACATTATGTCTTCAGTAACCAGAAGAACCTTAAACAGCATCTTTGTTTTCCCAAGTTGTCCCTCAATGTGTTTAATGATAGACCAGTCTATGATCCAGGGACACATAAATGTGGGTCCTGCCACCAATGCGCATATATTGATACTTCCAGGTTTTTTAGAAATCCAAATGATGGACGCCTTTGGGATCTTAGATGTTATTCAGATTGTAGCACTAAGAATATAGTCTATGTGGCATGTTGCCAACAGTGCTATATGTTCTATGTTGGCAAAACGAATCGCTCCCTACGTGAGCGTATAAGGGACCATCTATACTGCTTTAATAGACTAGAGACATATAGTGCTATAGCCAAACATATGCTGTCTTTTGCAGGACATGTTTTTTGTTTCAGGTTCTCTGTGTTCATTTTGAAAGTCCAAGAGGAGGTGATCTAGTGAATACTACAGAGCTCTCTGAGGTCAGATGGATATTAAGGTTAGCGGCACATCGAGGCAGGGGCCTGAACGATCATGTGCCGTTGAAACCTGTGTTGAAAGCTAGATCGCTCAGATAATATATATACATATATATATATTTTTTGATAACTTTAATTTTTATTCAATGCATTGTTTGATAAGTATTTTTATTTTTATTTGACATTTTTTTGTCATATATATTATACATATATATTTTTAGTGGTGTTGTATCTTTAAAATTCTAACAGGATATGACAAATTTTAACAGGATATGACATATGCATATTTGAACTATTTAATGAAGGAAGTGATGCCATTTTATGTATGTCTGATGAAGCGGGTGAACCAAAAGCTCACATTGATTAAAACCTGGATTTTTTGACTCTTTACATTTGGCAGTTTTTGGCTGTTATTTGATCGTTTTTGCCTAACTTTGTTCATTTTATTTGTGGACTATACCTTCAGCCAGTTCTGGGATTTGTTTGGTTTATACCTTGCTGAGGTTTCTGGGTTTGTTTCTGCATATATATATATATATATATATATATATATATATATATATATATATATATATATATATACACATACACACACACACACACACACACACACACACATCTTATGAAAATTCTTCTTAATAAACTGTAGACCAATAAAATCTGTTCTATGTAAATGTTATCCAGTACCAGTAACTACCAATCACAAACCATCCATCGTGCCATTATTATCCAATGTGGATACCACCCAGTCAATAATACTATATGTAATATAGCTCCATTCAGAGTCCTAGAAGCTGGTACAGTAACCAGTCTCTATAGTGATTAAGTGAACCATCATAAGGCGCATTTCACATTAAGATTTTCACTGAGATCCGGAAAGGTCTCTGCGTTAAGCAGTAATTGCCAATGAAGTTCTTTTATTTCTAGTAAGGTTTCACAGTCTCCAAAGAACTGTCCAATTTGTTCCAAAACAAGGAATTTAAACCCTGTAAAGTTTGTGCATGCCAAACTTTGTCTGCCCAAAGCATTTGTCATATCAGCATGTCTGATAGCCATTAAATGCTCCTTTACTCTGTCAGACAGGTTTCTGATAGTTTTACCCACATAAAAAGATGGACAAGTATTACATACAGCTGCATACACTAAAAACATAGACTGACAATTCAAATTGTCATTAAAGTGTACTGTTAAGCCACAATGTTGAAATGTAATGCTATTCCCTGTACAAATGAAAGTGCAAACTGTGCATCGGTTACAAATGAACATTCCCTTAGGGCCCATATTTTGTGTTAGATGGCTGTAGAAATATGGGTTATCTTTTTCAAAAGACATTTTAAGAGTCAAGGTGAGTTTATAAGAGAACATGGGTGTAAAAGGAAAAACTTCAAAGATCAATACACGTTAGGTTCAAGCAAGGCACCCTTTATTACTTGCAGCAAGGAGACAAAGCATGTAGGTACAGGATTTGTCTGACCAACTGGTGGTCAGTATGTTATTCTTATACAATTCTCTTCATGTCACACAGAAAAATGTTACTAATCTACTGCTGACGTAATTGAACACAGCTTTCTGTATGTTACACAGAAAATGTTACCAGGCTTATTGCTGACATGATCAGATTATTGCTGTTTTGCAAAAACATTTGAGAAAAACAACCTGGCCTTGGGCTTATTTTAGCCCACCTTGTCTTTTCAATTCTCCATTGTACAGTTCTAATATATGCGATACATTTTGTCTAGATTCAAGGTACATTTCTAGCTTTGGTACAAGTAGTGCTGACTATGGTTTAAGCTTTCAAACATCTATTGTTTTCTTTATCAAGACTTCTAGCAGTTGCACATTTTCTCATGGCATAAGCAGAAATAGAATGTCTCTTATTAAGTTTCCGGTAGCTGCATATATTTTCATTGCATAAGCAGAATAAAGTGTATTTTATTAAGTTTCTAATAGCTGTTTAGATTCATGCAGTATGAACAGAATAAATGTATTAACCCTTTTAAGCCTTTTAATATATTAAGCATGCAAATTGCTATTATGCATTTTCCTAACATTTCCCCCCTTTTAATACTTTTATTCTACTTTCAAAACAAGCATAAACAGTTTTTCTTCCCTTAACCTCTCCCCACTCAGGATTTGCAGTTAAGATAGTCATTCAGTTTAAGCCCATGAAAGCATTTTCAGTTTTTCAGTAACTCTTCGAGTTCAGCATCTTGGTATAATGTTTCCGAAACTGAAATGTCTACAAAATTTTTGATTAGTCCTTTTATGCAGGGGATGCAGCAGCACCCACACACCATCAGTAGAGCTATCCCTACACAGAAGGCAATCAGAATGTTCATCAGGATACTGCCCCACCCCCCCAAACAATTTCTGGAAAAAGTCCGTCAATGGATTTGGTCCTGGTTTGGTCATGGCCGACACCTGCTGGATTACCTCAAGATGGTTGTCTATCTCGTGTTTGTGGTCAGGAGTATACGAACAGCACTCCTCCTGGATTAAAGCGCATGTACCTCCTCTCGCCGCTAGGGTGAAGTCAAGAGCCATGCGATTTTGAAGTACCACTGTTCTCATGGCAGTCAGTTCATCGGTTACCAATTCTAGGGCAGAAAAGGTTGCATTACTCATTATTTTGAGAAGCTTAGACAGTTTTCTCAGTTCCCAGATTTATTTCGTTGCTCCATATGCTGGTAATACGCCTGCCCACGATATAACAGTATCACTCAGATCCACGTGCGACAGTCCTTTGCTGTTCCCTGGACCTACGTTTTGATGGTTTTTCCAGGCTGCATTGATTTGTCCCACTGGATTGACAGGCTTCTTGATTTCTCGGACATTCCGAATTTTCCCCTGAGGTAAAACTGCAGTGTGTCGTATGGTATCCCAAAAAAACAACTGTCAGACCAATTCTCAGGTAGCCATTTATATGCTTTTCTCCCACCTATAAAGTAACAGTCCTCTACTTTAGTAGTAACTTTACTATACCCTTGCTCTGCATGAAACATTTTTTTATCAATTATAGACAGTTGTTTATAGAGATCAGCTTTATGTTTTACTTCTTCAGTTGTCCTATGCATCAGTTCAACAAATGAATCATAGCTTGTGTTGCAATAGAATCTGATGTTATCGGATTTAGTGTAGCATCTATAGGGAACAGTTACATTACAATAGCTCCAACCTACCTTGACTGTATCATTTTTATAAAAACACACAGTTCCTTTCTGTCGAATAGACAAGTGCAATGCTACCTTATCTTTTGATGTGACATCTGATGTATCATGAATTAAGTTTTCCCAGGTCTTGTTGGCCCCTGGGGGAACTGCAGTCAACAGTAGCCCCCCATATACTGTTGGTAAAGCTGTGCAAATCCAGCAATTCGAAACATTGAAGGTTTCAGCATACACATATTTGATTGCCTGGTAAGTATTAAAGTTCGGGTGCCACTCTGCATGCTTATTCAGTTCTACTTGCGTGGCTGAGAAAAAAAATGGCCACAATAAAAAGATTATTGTCACCAGTACAGTCAACAGGATGGTCATGTAATATTTTTGTGGAAACGGTTGTTCTGTATTTCCGTTTTCTCCGGTTCTTCCAAGTAGGTGTATTTGGATCTTACTGGATTCAGTCATTTTATTTTGGACACGTGATCTTACTCTCTGCCCTAATAGGACCTTCAGCACCGATGGTTTCTTCACTGGGTTTGAGATGGATCAGTCCTATTGATCTGACCCCCCCTTTGTAGCCAGACTTTGTTCTTAGGGTCCCGATGGAGAGGTAAGATCTTTGTCCAATTCAAAGTTCTTTACTAGCTTGCAGTGCGTCAGGTGTATCCACAAAGCTTGTTCTTCTATTTTGACTGTGGTAGGTGCCAAAAGAAGCACCTGGTAGGGACCTTCCCACCTTGGCGATGCCCAGTTCTTTCGCTTCACGATTTTAATCCATACCCAGTCTCCTGGTGTCACTGCCACTTCCGATGTTTCGGTTTGTTTTTTATCTGAAATGGAATTTGACTGCAACAGATGTTTAGAACTCAACAACTTTTTCATATATTCAGCTAGTGTAAAATCAGCTTCCTGGTCTGATGACATGAGAAGTTTCCACTGGGGTGTATAATAAGCTCTTCCAAACAGTTTTTCAAAAGGAGTCACTCCTTTTGCTGTAGGGACAGTTCTCATGCTCAACAGTGCCAGGGGTAAACAATACAACCAAGTTTTTCCTGTCTCAGCTATTAATTTTCTCAGTTTGCTTTTTAGTATACCATTATGCCTTTCAACTAGCCCTGCAGACTGTGGATGGTATGCACAATGATTTTTTAAAGAAATACCAAAATGCTTACTTATCTGCTGTATGGTTTGATTTACAAAATGTGTACCATTGTCACTGTAGATTCTTTCCGGAATGCCAAACCTAGGAATAATTTCCTTGACAAGCACTTTTGCCACTGTAGCTGCATCCGGATTTTTGGTTGGAAAGGCTTCCACCCACCTGGAAAACATATCTATAATGACAAGACAATACTTCTTATTTTCACATTTGTTCAATTCTATGAAATCCATACAGATAGTGTGAAACAGATATGGTGGTGTGGGGAAATTCCCTTGTTTGGGCTTTATCGCCCCCTGCGCATGATGTTTTTTACAAATCTGACACATCAAACAAAATTTTTTAGAGTAGTTTGTAAATCCGTATGTTGTGAACACTTGGTACACCAGCTGTACCATCCCCCCTGTTGAGACATGGCACTGCCTATGGCTCAACAATGCTGCATAGCGAAACAAATTAGAGGGTAGTATTGGTTTTCCTTCTTTAGAGATGTACAGCCCCTTTTCAAGGTTCGCTCCTCGTTTTATCCATTGCTATTTTTCAGCTTGCGTAGTGAGTGTCTGCATTGTTTTTAACATGTCTAGATCTAAAGTTTCAGATGGTTGCAATTGCTTATCTAAAAGAAGTACTTCTGTGGCTGCTTGTTTTGCAGGTGTATCAGCTCTTGCATTACCTTTTGAAATCCTATCCTGTTGCTTGGTGTGAGCTGTATATTTGCAAATGGCCACTTTCTGAGGTAACTGAATAGATTCTAAAAGATCTAAGATAAACTGTGCATGATTTATAGGTTTACCAGTAGATGTTATCATTCCCTGATTTTTCCACTGTTGTGCAAACACATGTACAGTGAAAAAAGCGTACTGGCTGTCAGTAAAAATGTTTATGCATTTAAACTTTGCTAAGGTACATGCCCATGTCAGGGCAATCAATTCTGCTGCCTGTGCAGATAAATTGTGTGGTAAAGATCTTGCTTCTACAATCTCAGTATCAGAGACTACTGCATATCCTACTAGTTTTTTTCCTGCAGGACCCCTTTTGCACGAGCCATCCACGTAATATGTCACCTCGGCATTATCCAAGGGGACGTCCATGAGATCTTTTCTAGGTAGGGTCTTTTGCTCAATTACCTGCAGGCAGCGGTGGGGTGTGCCATCTGCAGGGGTTGGGAGCAGCATAGAAGGGTTCAAAGTTGTACATCGTATAATTGTCAAATGAGGTTGGCTCAACAATATAGTCATGCAGGAAACATGCCTAGCAGGGGAGAGATATGCCACTTTTTCTTGCAGTAAAATGATCACGACTGCATGGGGCACTCTCAAAGTGAGAGGGTGGAACAAGACTACTGAGGCTGAAGCCTGTACTGCCATTGCAGCTGCAATGACTGCTTGTATACAGTGCGGTAAGGATCATGCCACTGGGTCCAGTTGTGATGAATAGTAAACGATGGGGCGCTGCTTATCCCCATGCTGTTGTGTTAATACTGATGTCATGTAACCCTGCTTGCAATCTACAGTCTGGAAAAAATGTTTATGATAGTATGGAAATCCCAGAAATAGAGAGGACGATATTAACTGCTTTAGTTTACAAAAAGCAGACTCTGCCTCTGGTGTCCATTGTAACAAATCCTGTGCTGCCATAGGCATCTTATATATAAGGTCAGTCAAGGGTGCAGATTCCAAAGCATAGTTTGGAATCCAGCTTCGGCAAAAATTAGTTGTACCCAGGAAGGACATAATTTCCTTCTTAGTAGTGGGTTTTGGTGCTTGTAAAATTGCTACTTTTCTGTCCTCATCTAACGTTCTACCTTCCTTGGATATTACATATCCTAGGTATTTAAGCTGTTTTTTCCAGAGCTGCAGTTTATCTTTGTTTACCTTATGTCCCTCAGCAGCTAAAAATCGTAGAAGTGCTATGGTATCTTCCTTGCACTCCTGCTGGGTGGGGGCCACCAGCAGAATGTCATCAACATAAAGCAAAACCTGGCTACCTCTTGGTGGGTTGAATCCTGCCAAGTTGCTTGCCATTTCTTGTGAGAATATCATTGGACTTTCATAATATCCCTGTGGTAGGTGTGCATATGTATATCTTTTTCCCTGAAATGTAAATGCAAACCAATACTGGATATTAGGGTGTATCGGTATCGAAAAGAATGCATTGCTAATGTCTACCACAGAAAAATACTTTTGTTGAGGTTTTAAGTCATTCAACAGGGTGTGTGGATCTGGCACTATGGGTGCCCTTGGTATTACTGTGTCATTTACAGCTTGTAAATCCTGGACCATACGCCATTCTCCATTGGCTTTTTTAACTGGAAATAAGGGTGTGTTACATGGTGAATCGGGAGATTGTACTAGTATCCCTCCTTTAAGTAAGGCTGCTATAATAGGCTTTATCCCTTCCTCTGCATCTTTTCTTAAGGGATACTGTCTTTTTTGTGGCCTGAATGCTGACTTTGGCGTGATAGTAACTGGTGTCGCTGTACGAATGAGTCCTACATCTGATTTCCCTGTTGACCAGAGAGTCTCTGGTATATCTCGCAAGGCGTTTTTTTTCCTCCTTTAATAGGAGTGTCCATCAGCTGTCTTTGCTAAATTGCAAGTGTACAGCTGGGTTGGTCTGAGTTATCCAATTCAATTTTTGTATTTGTATCCCCTGTCCTGACAGTTCTAGTTCTGTCTGTTTCTCCCATATCATGGCTTTTTCTCCTAGGTCTGCCCATTCTATATTCTTGTTTTTAGTTAAGCTAACATGTGGTAATCGATTAGATTTATAAAGTGCAAAGAACTCCTGGGGCAGTGAACAGCTGGCTACACTGTTCCCCTCTGTGTCCCAGTACAGGTTACGCAGCATCAATCTATTTGTATGATTTTTAAATAATTCTTTCTCATATTCCTTATCAGGTCCTGGTGTGTTACAAAAATACAGGGTACAGTGCAACAGGTGTTGCTTGTCATTGTCAAGAGAGGGAAACTTACTGATGGCTACGTTCATTAGTTCCTCAGTCACAGCCCCTGGACCAGTCATAACCAAGTCCTGGTTGTACCAGTAAAACATTTCACCCTCTGATTGCACCACAAAGGTATTATTTTGTCACTGTGCTTCCATACCCTGCATGGTTGGGACTACTGCTATACCAAATATCTGCATGAGGTCTCTGCCCAAGAGATTTACTGGGCATTTTGCAGAAACTACAGTTTTGCTTTTCTGTGTTAATCCTGAAACTGGATCAGTTATTTCAATGTTATGGGAGAGAGGCTCCTGATACAGCTGACCATTAGCTGCTTTGACCAATATGTAATCAGGTGACTCTATGTTTTCTGGTAGTTTGGAGGGGTGTATCAGGGTCCGTGATGCCCCTGAATCACACAAAAAGTTGACCTCCCTTCCTTCTACCAAGAGTGTAACTTCTGGTTTTGTGTCTGCTAAATAGAGCTCCAAGCTCAATAAAGCTAGGTCTAATGTTTCGTTTTCTTCATTATCACTGACTTCCTGCACATCCTCTACTCCCTCTTTCACATTCTCATTTGTCCTTTCTTTACTAGCCCCTTCTACTGATTTTTGACTATCATATAGTCAGTCTTCATCCTCCTTGTCTTCTGTTGTTGCCTTCTTATTTTTCCTGCAATCCCTTGCCAAATGTCCCTTTTTACCACATTTAAAACATTCACTCCTTTTCTTACGCCCTTCAAAGTCCTTTGATCATTGATCAGACTGTTTGTTTCCCTGTGCGTTTTTCTTGCCCTTTTTCCCAGCCTGTACTACATAAACTTCTGCTCTGTCTTCTATAGAAAATACTTGAGCTTTTGTTTTCTTTTTGCTATTAAAATGCCTTTCGGCATGTCTAGCATACTCAAGTAATGACTGTAACCTGCTGGTACGATGGTCTACCAAGTGTTTTGTAATAAAACTGTTTATAGGTGCACTACTGCCTTTTAAAAATGCATTCTTTAATTGCTGTTCATATTGAGAATCTTGCGTTTGATCTTCAGGAACCTGCATTCCACAGTGGTTATTAAAACATTCTAACAATCTAGCATCGTACCGGTCAATTGTTTCACCTTCTTGTTGGATGCATTGATTAATGCAAGTCCAGTCTGCCATAGGTTTCCATTTTTCAGAGATGCGGTCTGTAAGACCTTTTACTCTTGTGTCTAATTCTGCGCTGCTATGTGGGAGGGGTCTTTGTGCAGCATCACGAGGATTCCAGTTGCCACAAATCATGTACCAATCTGGCTCTACAATTTGTCTAACAACTTTTTCTACTTCTTCTCCGTTTAAGTTATAATTTAACCTCATTCCTTGTAAGTCTTCTGAGAATTTTCTAAAATTAATCTTTGGATGGGGAATTCCCTCAGTGGCTTTCCGGATATCTTCCGGAGTCCAAGGTCTATATACTAAGATAGTTGGGTCCTGATTGTCCTGACCTGCCTGAGGATTAGGTACTTCTATAAGTGGGCATATTTCTTCTTCTTCTCCTATAGATTGTGAATTCTTAACTATTTGCCATAACTCAATACCTTCTTCTGAGTTCGGGACCTGGTCCCGATGGGATCTCTGATTTTAGTTAGTTTTAGTTTTATAATATCTCTATCTTCAGTGACCACAGGATATAGTGGGGGTGGACTAACCTGTTCACTCGCTTCATATTCTGGTAAGGGAGGCGGAGGTGCTGATGCTATTACTAAGTTATTGTCCTCCTTATCTAAGAACATTGCTTTTGAATCTTTGTTCCTTTGGTCCCTACGGTTTACTTCCTCCAGCCACCTGTGTGCCTGAGGAATTCCTAACTGCCGTTGTTTTTTTACTTGACCCTTGGAATCGTTTTTGAGTTGTTTGATAAGTTTGATAAGCGAAGATTTTTCTAATTTTCCATCAAATTCATATTTATTAACCCATTTTGAAAAATATCTAATATTATCGGCGCCCTGTGACTGCATATATTTTAAGTCCTCCATTAACGGTGGGTTCTGGGGTGTTTTTGTGCAATTTTTACCCATTTTATTTTACCTTTGATTGTTACGTAACCTCTCTTAATTTTAACATGTACCACGGATTTTGTTATAGTCTCTTCACAATGACTGCCTACTTATTCTGTTTCTCCTGATCTATGACAAGGCAGTACTCTTTTTTTTATCCCTGACTGTAAGAAAAAATACAATCTGACAAAAAACAATACACATCTAGTCCCTGATCTAAAACAGAAAACAGAAAAAAGTAGATTCACCTTACCTGAGCCCATGTGATTGATCACCGATTAACAGAGACCCATCCTTCAGTCACAGATCAGAAAGTGGCTGACCTCTTTTGACGACAATTCAGTCGGAGGACTTTCCATATAAGAAGAACCAATTTGGTTTCTTCCCCGTATGGTTTCAGCCACCTGGCCGTCTGATCTGAGGCGAAGAGAGGGTTCCGGTCCAAAGGATCAATCTGTAAAAGGAAAAACTTCAAAGATCAATACATGTTAGGTTCAAGCAAGGCACCCTTTATTACTTGCAGCAAGGAGACAAAGCATGTAGGTACAGGATTTGTCTGACCAACTGGTGGTCAGTATGTTATTCTTATACAATTCTCTTCATGTCAAACAGAAAAATGTTACTAATCTACTGCTGATGTAATTGAACACAGCTTTCTGTATGTTACACAGAAAACGTTACCAGGCTTATTGCTGACATGATCAGATTATTGCTGTTTTGCAAAAACATTTGAGAAAAACAATCTGGCCTTGGGCTTATTTTAGCCCACCTTGTCTTTTCAGTTCTCCATTGTACAGTTCTAATATATGCGATACATTTTGTCTGGATTCAAGGTACATTTCTAGCTTTGGTACAAATAGTGCTGACTATGGTTTAAGCTTTCAAGCATCTATTGTTTTCTTTATCAAGGCTTCTAGCAGTTGCACATTTTCTCATGGCATAAGCAGAAATAGAATGTCTCTTATTAAGTTTCCGGTAGCTGCATATATTTTCATTGCATAAGCAGAATAAAGTGTCTTTTATTAAGTTTCTAATAGCTGTGCAGATTCATGCAGTATGAACAGAATAAATGTATTAACCCTTTTAAGCCTTTTAATGTATTAAGCATGCACATTGCTATTATGCATTTTCCTAACAGTGGGTTCTTGTCCGAGTACCTCACTTAGCTCATTGGTAGCTCTTATGATATCCCAGTTTTTGTGTAATACATTCCTGATGGATTGCATGTCCCTGCTAATCGGCAGGGGGAAACTACAGTTTCTGTCTGTGGTACAATTCATAGTTACCCTGACTTTAGGAATGAAGCCATATTTCAAAACGGGGCTGTGTCTGTCATGTCTATGAGCTGCAACCTCTGTAAAAGTATTGTAGACAAGTTGCTCTAGGTAGTGGCAGTTTACAAACATGTCTGATAAAAAAATGACATTCTTGCAAGAAGGTGTTGCCTTCAGAAATAAGTCTAAATAACCTGATAAATTGCCCTCTCAGTATGTTTCTCTTCATGAAGAAGGGATGCTGGCTGTGAAAGTCCATCAACTGAGAGACTGATTGGTATATATACAGAGCTGAGAATATTTTTTTGGTTTTAAAGTTGTACTGTTAGTTTTTGCTTAGATCTCTGTTGAAACTGTTTTCCCCACCCCACCCCCATTTTCTGTTGTGTCTTCAGTTAGCATAGTAACAGCTGCATTCAAATTGCTGGAACCTGTGTTCTGAGAGACTGCCTTACATATTATCTGCAATTATACAGAGCTGAGTATATATTTTTTGGTTATAGAGTTTAATTGTTGCTTAGATCTGTGCTGAAACTGTTGTCTCACTGTTCTGAGAGACTGATCGGCAAATATACAGAGCTGAGAATATTTTTTTGGTTTTAAAGTTTGCACTGTTAGTCTTTGCTTAGATCTCTTTTGAAACTGTTTTCCCCACCCCACCCCCATTTTCTGCTGTGTCTTCAGTTGTCATAGTAACAGCTGCATTCAAATTGCTGGAACCTGTGTTCTGAGAGTCTGCCTTACATATTATCTGCAATTATGCAGAGCTGAGTATATTTTTTTGGTTATAGAGTTTAATTATTGCTTAGATCTGTGTTGAAACTGCTGTCTCACTGTTCTGAGAGACTGACTGACAAATATACAGAGCTGAGAATAATTTTTTGGTTTTAAAGTTTGTACTGTTAGTTTTTGCTTAGATCTCTGTTGAAACTGTTTTGTCCCACCCACCTTCCCTATTTTTGGTTTGTAGTTTAAATTTGGTGGCTTTTGCAGTTGCCCGCCCCACTGTAGATTTGATCTGGGACACTCCCCCGTCCCATCTCTTTACCACATTCTACCTAATAAACTCTTTCTGCACTTGCCTTTAGTCCTTTTTAATTTAATTGCATTTTTAAAACTGCATTTGGTCTAATATTGCTGCATACTCAAGTGTGCTAGCTTGCGCTGCATGTGAATTGTTTTTTACTACTGTTTTTGCTACTTTTCTGTAAAAAAAAAAAAAAAAAACTGTAAGCCTGTTTCCTACCTTTCCTGTAACTAGTGTTCCAGATACAGATTTGCTGTATCCAGGACTGTATGTAAGCTTCTGAGTCCCCCAAGCCTTTCTGTGTTGGAGGGAAGCCTTTTAGTTTATCAGTGAGAGTGGTAAGCACTAGGTAACCTGTCTACCACATAAGTAGTGGTTCTGGCCCAGAATTTGTAGTTATTGGCTGTTTGGGCAATCTCTTCCATCGCTCTCAACTTTCTGATTTGAAAGCCTGCATTTGCACTTGTTTCTGTCCTGTAACTCATCTAGTGCAGATACAGATTCTTAGTTTTAGGACTTAAATTTGCTTGTTCATGCTCAGCACTTGTTCAGAACTTGTAAGCACTAAATAAGCTACTAATTACTATAGCACTCTATCTTCCTCATTACCTAGAGGAAAGCAGTTTTTGTACTTACTTTTCTCGCTTGCTTAGAGAAAAACAGCTCCCACAAAGTCTGCACTGTAAATTTTCCCTTAGAACTAGGCAAGCCTCAACTCAAGTGCTTCAGATCAGCTGCTCTTATTGCAGCACTTGCAAAACAGAAATCAGCACTTGTCCTAATCTCCTAGACAGCACTATTATTCTCCAAATTTCCTAGACAGCACTATTATAATATAGCATAAGACCCCCGATCGTCCACAGGACTTAAGTTCAATTTACTCTTCAAAGCATGTCCAGAAGTCAGCTTCAGGTGTACTCTCCAGTTCATCTGGTGGAATTGGGCATCCTGAGGCAATGTCACAACTGCCTCATGTATACAGACAACCCTCTCCTCTTACCTCTAGACACAAACACATGTGAGAGATGCAAATACACAGCCAGACTGGAGACTAAGCGCTCTCAACCCATGACTGTATCAGACAGTCAAGAGGATAAGGGACACACTTGAATCACACCACCTGTCATACATGAATCTGCAAAACAAGCACTGGCAAAACATACGCATAAATACACAAAAACATATTGGCACTAGGAGAAGGTTACTGTCAGCTGCCTGTCGGGTGCTCGGATCCACCACATAACACAGGCACTTAGGTCACTCCAGAACAAGTATAAGTATGACGCTGTCATTGTACATGTTGGTGTGAATGATCTAAGACGTACCTCCCTGGACTACATGAAAAGAGACATTGAGGAGCTCTCTGATCATGTAGCCCAAGCTGGTATGACCCTGACCTTGAGTAGCATACTACCTTCACCTAGAATGATACCACAATACAAAGACAAAATGATCAATTTCAACAATTGGATAAGCTTCTGGTCTCATTCTAAGGGGATCCAGTGTCTGTCTGCCTGGGATGACATGATAGACAAGCCTTGCTGTTTTGCCAGAGATGGGTTGTACCTGTCACCCCTAGGTTTTCGAATACTGGCCAAGGCTCTTGCTGTCCCCATAGTGCCTTTTTTGGGCAAGGCTCAAAGAACAAACCAACCACCGTAACCAGCACAGGTAACCAAAAACTAAGGGTAATGCTACTCAACGCCAGAAGTCTCAACCTCAAAATGCACGCACTCGAGGCACTCCTCAGTATGGAGAAAATCGATGTTTGTGCAGTGACAGAAACCTGGTTCAAGGCTCAAGAGAGCACCCCAGCACTGCCAGGTTACAATTCATATCATACCTTCTGTCCTCAGTTACTGGATCACAGTACAAAGGGCAGAGGTGTATCCATATTCATCAAGGATACCCATATCTCCTGGTTAGTAGTGCAGCATGATGTCCCAGAGATCATCCATGTGCAACTATCAGCAGGCAAAACCACATTTCAAGTTGTAGCCGGTTATAGATCACCCACCATGTCTCAAGATGATCATTCTGCATTCCTTGAGACATTGGGAAATATAAAGGTCCTACCCAATACCATAATCTTGGGTGATTTCAACTACCCAGGTATAGACTGGGTGAACTACCAATGTTCTAACTCCTATGCTCAGCGATTCATAGAATTTATAAATTCAAATGCCCTTGAACCACTAGGGGACAACATATTGGATTTAATCATCACAAATATGGGCGCCCATTGTACCACACCCATTATCACTCCCTCCTTGGTCAGATCCGACCACAAACTGATAACCCTGGACATCCTCACCCCTCCACCTCCCCCAGTCAAAGAAACCATAGTCAAAAACCTTTCCAAAGCAAACTTCAAGCTACTTGCATCCGAAGTGGAAAGCTTCACTATTCCCTTGCAGAAGGATAATGATATCCAGGATGCAGAATCCTACACCAAGGCACTCTGTATGCATCTTCAAGATTGCATGGATCGTGTTATGCCAAATAAAACCAAGACTCCTTCCTCAAGCAAGAAGAAACCAGTCTGGTGGACCCCAGCCATAAGCAAACTTTACAATAAAAGGAGGAGACTTATACAAAAAAAGGCCAAATCTCAAGTAGAAAAATCATCCCTGATCAGCATTAGTAAGAAATTGAGGGCCCTCATCAAGTCAACTAAAGCTAATTTTGAAAAGAAAGTTGCCAAGGATGCCAAGGATAACCATAAGGCCTTCTATGGCTACATCAAAAACGTAAATGGCAACGCTCAGGTCTGTTCTGAGCTAGTACAAAATGGAACAAAATACACTGACCCTTCTGACTTTGCCAACATCTTGGCTGACAGGTTCAGTGCAACCCCCCCCCCCTCACCACCTAGAGGGCCTATTACCATTCCAGGGGATTGTGTAAGTCCAATTATTACTGATACATTGGTTAACAAAGCTCTATATAAAGCTAAAAACACTGCCTCCATGGGACCAGATGGTGTCCCAGTCTGTGTCATACACGAGCTCCAAAAGGAATTAACCCCGCATATTAATATCCTGTTCAGTCTCATCCTCTCCACAGAATATGTGCCCATAGAATGGAGCACTGCAACGGTGGTCCCACTACACAAGGGTGGGGCCACAACTGACCCTGGGAACTACTGACCAATAAGCCTGACCAGTCTGATCTGTAAGGCTATGGAGCGAATCATTATGGAACTCATAAATGGAGAGATTGGGAACCTCCAGTCGCTGGACCCCACACAGTTCGGCTTCGTCAAGGGCAGATCATGCCTCCTGAACCTGGTGGATTTCTTTGAGACAGTTACTCAGGCTATAGATAAGGGAAAGGAGGTACACGGCTTACCTTGACCTTGCTAAAGCATTTGACACCATTCCCCCATTCAGGTATTATTGATAAGCTCACCAGCCTGGGCATAAACCCTTACGTCACAAGATGGATCGCAAACTGGCTCTCAGACAGATCCCATAAAGTAAGAGTAAGCGGGATCTATGTCGAATCCAGACCAGTAACAGTGGTGTGCCTCAGGGCTCTGTCTGGGGCTGGGGGCCCTCCTGTTGGCATATACTTCTCAAGTACAGGCAAGCAAGGAAGGGCTGTGGCTGACTAAGTTTGCAGATGACTGCAAACTGGGTGCTATAATAGAGTCTCTGGCCAACATGGAGATCCACCAGAAGGGCCTAAATGAGACTGATGCATGGTGTCAAAGCCATGGTATCAAGCTAAATGCAAAAATACGTAGTAATCCCTTTGGAAAAAACAGAGTACCCGCAAACTACAACATAGGAGGTAATCCCCTGCAATCTGAAGAAGAAATACGGGATCTAGGGACCCAAGTAGATAGTCAGCTTTCCTTTGATCATGTTGCCAAATTGGTTAGAAAATCCTTCTATGTGACCCATCTGATCACTCAAAGGTTTGCATCAAGATCTAAGGATGTAATGGTGCCCCTCTACTCTTCCCTCATCAGACCCATTATTGAGTACAATGCACCAATTGGAATGTACCTGGCTAGACATCTCCAGCAGCTGGAGAGACCACAGAGGTACCTAACTAAGAGGATTACTGGCCTCAAACAGTTGCCTTATGCAGCACAATAAAAAAAGCTAAGACTGTTCTCTGTTGCATACCACTTTCTAGAGGTGATCTCTGTCTACGTGACGTGCAGAGCCATGTCCAACCCAGAATTGTTGAACATGCTCCATCTTAGCAAAACCAAATCTACTCGAGCTACATGCTCTAGGGATATAAACCTCAACACAACAATGAATAGAACATGCTGGAGGGATAGATTCCCTTCGCAGAGACTTCCCTTACTATGGAACAGGGTCCTGATCTACATAAGACAGAGCCCCTCACTATCACTCTTCAAGAGGAACCTTGATGAGTGGATGGGTAACAGAAAGTTAACACCAGGGATCACACCAACAGCACTATTAGATAGGGGCCAAAGGTACTAGCTGCTAGTACAAAGGTCTAGGGAACTACTAAAGGGGCAGTGAATACCGCACAATGTGGCTGGGCTAATATATGCCTTCGGGCAGATAGCTCAGTACCAACCTATGAACCTAACCTATAACCTATGGCCTTGGGTTAGGTAGTGGTACGTTTGTACACAGTGTATAATTACAGCCTTCTTACAGCTAATTTATACCTTTTCTTACCTGGCAGACCTGTGGAGGAATTTTTTGTTAATACTACCTGACTGTTTCTACCCATATTCATATTGGCAGGTTTACATATGTGCACTCATAGTGTGTGTGTGTGTGTGTGTGTGTGTGTGTGTGTGTGTGTGTGTGTGTGTGTGTGTGTGTGTGTGTGTTACTGCTATACTCTGCCTTGATTTCTATCAGTCACCCTGGGTGTGGGCTGCATTGACCACAAGCTGTGACAGTGTGACACTTGAGGGACATTTCTTGGAGGAGACTACTTGGTGTATGTACTTATCTTGCTGTCATTTGCAGCCTTGGGGTTGGACAATAGGTGTTGTACAGAGTGTATAAGTACAGCCTTCTAACAGCTAAGATATAACTTTTCTTACCTGGCAGACCTGTGGAGGAAATTTCTGTTAACACTACTTGACTGTTTCTACACATATTCGCATATTCCTGGGTGAAAATATGCATACAACTTACTACCACTCCTGGGATTCAAATCGTGCCTGTTTGTGCGTTAAACAGAGCAAAGTTTGTGTTTTATCAGAATGAGCTATTTAGAAACTGCTGTCTATTGATTGTGACATTCATGCATGGCAGGTAGTTCTTATACTGTGTATTCATACTTTGACATAGCACAGTCTGGAAAACATTGGTTAACACAACATTACTATTCAGGTATCAGATCTTGGTACATGGAACATTTCATATAATTTCCTGTTTTACAACTCCACAATCTTTGTTGGATGAGCCTTGATTATTTAATGCTTTCAGAGCTATAGTTGCTGTGCAGATCATATCTGAAAGAAAAATTACCTTGTTATAACAAGACTCTTATATACAATTCTCATTATAACAAAACAAACCTTGTATTGAAACATACTGTAATCACCATGCAAATCCATGAAAAAAAAACTAACAAGTTTTTTTTAACGCCTATTTAATTGATTTAATAAAGATTAGAGTTTACTTACCAAATATCAGATTTGCCAGTGATAATACATGTGAAACTTTCAGAAACTGAGTTATTTTTGAATCCTCATACCTTATGATTCAACCAATATTATTGTAACAAGATTTCATAGTCTATAAACAAGTATAATAGTAGAATACAATTTCCAAGCATTTGACATAATGTAAATTTTCAGAACTCTCTAGATCAGCACCAATGACTCTAAAATTTTAGTTGTATTTGACCTAAAGAGTTTTCACATTAGTTAAGTAACCCAGAATAATTAGATTTGCCTAGGAGTCTACAAATACCTGGTAAGTCCCCCTACAGATCACAGATTGACAACCCCACAGCAGCCTTTAAGAGTTAATAGAATGACCTTCACTGTGGACACACTATCCAGTGGCTCTGTCAATATAATTCCATTATAATAAACCCAGCAGCAAAGCTGCTTTTGGAATATAAAGGATGGGAAATCACATTCTAAGATGGGAACATAACATAAACTCATTCCCCGGGATTCATGAACCTTGCGCCAGGCGCCAGCATAGCGTCGGCGTTATAACGCCAAATATAGCTGCTTAGCGATTCAGGTATGAATGAATTACTCCCGACGG